>NC_014441.2:195867-316446 GCF_000214015.3 Ostreococcus tauri
TCAAGCTTACGCGCCGTCTTCTCAACCTTTTCTAGCGCCTCGGAGATGTGTTCTTGTCGAACTCGACCGCGCCATCGCTCATTTTCAAACGTGAACCGGTTTGGAATATTTTCGAGTTTGAGCGGTTGGTCCGTTCCCTCCATGATGAACGCTGAGTCGTCACGATCGTCGCTATCGCCATCATCGTCGTCGCGGTCGTCTATCTTATCGCGCAAGATCAACGCCCCGTTAAGTACGTCATCCGAAATCACCGCTTCGATCATCGACGTCGCCTCAATGCATGACTTCGCAAGGATGTCGCCGGTGAGCTTAGAACCGAGCTTCAGAGACGTGGGATCGATCATCAGATCCCCGGCACGTCGCATGTTCTCGTCTTGATGCGTGAGCAAAGCGCTCACGCCTCGCGCCATC
The DNA here is from genome assembly GCF_000214015.3 of Ostreococcus tauri. Taxonomy (NCBI): domain Eukaryota; kingdom Viridiplantae; phylum Chlorophyta; class Mamiellophyceae; order Mamiellales; family Bathycoccaceae; genus Ostreococcus; species Ostreococcus tauri. The sequence continues at coordinate 196,279 of NC_014441.2, forward strand.
GAAGCCAGATCCGCGAAGAACGTATGACTCGCCTCGCGCTGACTCAATAACTTTGCCACTTTGCTCGGAGGTAAAACCTCCAGTTGGGGCATCGCTGAGGTTGTTTTCATAAATAAAGTGCATGCCTCCTGAATCGACATAGCTGTTTCCGGCGGCGGTGGGTGAAGCAGAAGTTCCTGGAGATACGAGCGGCAAGCCGCAGGTACGGAACGCTCTGGTAAAAGGTGCGTCAGCAGCGGAGGGACTGACCGCGTGGGCAATATCCCGAGCTGTTGCGCAGTCGACAGCGACAGTGGCGCCGGACGACCGTTGTTCTCGACGTTTACGCGGGTAAACATCTGATTGGGGCTGATTCCGTGGTCGAGGCGCACTAAATCTAACAATTTATCCACGACATCGCCCGAATATTTCACTGCGTCCACACCTTCGGCGGCGGACAAGATGGATTGCACCTCCCATCGCAGGCGGCGACTCGGCGCGCTCGTCCCGGCGGCGTTTCGACCACTCTGCGCGTGACCGCTTCCCAGACTTTCGTGCCTGTACAGCGGAGGCGCAATCCCTCCCGATGAGAGCTTTGCCGCGGCTGCCTCCGCGGTCAATCCTTCAAGTCTTGTCATTCTCTCGAATGCAATCATCCAAGAATCGCTCCACACCGCTTCGAATCTTGAGTGCATGCTCATCGATCATAAGACCGAATTGATTATCCTTCTCCTTGATCAAATCTCGCAGGAAAATTTCCCTCATTCGCTTTTCGTCCTCAGCGCTTGCGCGTCCCTCCTCAGAGTCGTCCTCGGAATCCATCTCGTCCGTGGCCAGCGGAACAATCTCTTGCAACCGCTTCATAGCCTGCATATACTCATCGTTCTCAATCTTGCGTTTCGTCGCCGGAGAGACCGCGGACGGGTAGCCATAAAAGGTAAAGTACCGCTCGCACATTCCGTACGGCGTCCCGCCTCCGCTTCTCAATAACGACGCGTACTCGGCGTGATCCCAGGTCACCCCGTTCAACCCCTTCGACGCAAACGCTCGATTAAACGCCACTCTGTGTCCGTCTCCATGCACGTCGACGACCGCGCCATCGCACTCGATCACCACCAGCGTCTTCTTTGACTCTAGTTGGTCATTTTCAAATTCCGATTCATCCGCGCTCGCAGCGTTGGTGCCAACTCGACGCTCAACGCGAGACGAGCGCGATCGCCATCGCGCGCGCACAACGCCACCACCGTGCGCGCGCGACGTCGAGGTCGGCGTCGAGGTCGACATGCGTCGAGGAGCGGCGTCGAAAACGACGACCGGGACGACGACGACCAGCCCGTCGCTGTTTCCGGTACACGCGGGTGTTCATATGTCGTCGACGTGGCGCCGTGGCGAAACGATGAGTCATGACTGGTCAAAATCTCTCGAGAAACGGAGAAACGCGTCTCTCGACGCCGCGGACGACGCGACGACGGTCGTGAGACGCCGACGCGACGACAAAGCCCCGTCCGCGGTCGCGGTGACTCGAGCGCACGCGCGCGTTCGCCTCGAGTGCGATCACAGCGCTCGAATCGGCGTCGAACGCCCCTTCGAGAGGGATCTATCCACCGACAGCTCATCGTCGACGGCGCAACGGAATACTTGGAAGCCTAGCGCCTCGTTCGCGGCCGCGCGTCGATCGAGATGGAGTACGCGGAGTACAAGGCGGACAGTAAGAACTTTGTGCTGAAGAATCGGTCGGCGTACCGCGTGTTCGGACACACGGCGGCGACATTGTCACAGTACTGCGTGTACGTCGCCGAGGGCGTGGCGAAGAACACGTACAACGCCTTGCGAGGGATCAAGGACTGGCGGACGGATGACGAGAACGGGGAGAAGAATGACCTCGCGCCGCTAAGCGCGGGGAAAGCGAAGGACTTTTTCTACATCGCGAACATGTACGGGAACATCGAGGACACGTTTAACCGACCGATTTACTCGAGTCCCGAGGACTTTATCGATGTCGCAATCCGCGCGCCAGAGCACAGCAGAGGATATTTCGCTCGTCTTCAGGCGACGCCAGAGTCGCGAAGGTGCCTGAACTTGGGTAGCTACAACTATCTTGGATTTGGGGGGGTGAATGAGACCTGCACGCCGGTCGTTGAGCGCTCGCTATCGGAGCATCCGGTGACCACCGGGTCACCTGCGGCGGAGCTTGGGCGCGACTCGAATCTGCGTGCAGTGGAGGAACTCGTGGCTAGATTCGTAGGCAAGGAAGATGCGTGCGTGGTGGGAATGGGTTTCGCGACGAATAGTACAGTGATTCCGGCGCTGTGTTCCAAGGGTGATCTGATCATTTCCGACGCCCTGAACCATGCGTCCATCGTCGAAGGAGCTCGACTCAGTGGAGCAAAGATCAAGCCGTTCAAGCACCAGTGCGTCGGTGACTTGGAACTCATCCTGCAAGATGCTGTTTTAGGAGGGTACAACTACAATAAGATCGTCGTCATCGTCGAAGGTATTTACTCTATGGAAGGGGAGCTTTGCAACCTGAAGCCGATCGTTGAGGTGGCTAAAATGTACGGAGCGCACGTATATTTGGATGAGGCACACTCCATAGGTGCCATCGGTGCGACGGGACGTGGCGTCACAGAGGAGCTCGGCGTAGACACGAAAGACATCACGGTTATGATGGGTACATTTACGAAATCGTTTGGCGCCGCTGGTGGTTACGTCGCGGGTGATAAGGAGCTGGTTGAGGCAGTGAAGCGCTTCTCTCTTGGTTACACAGAGGCGGTATCCATGGCGCCAGCGGTTTGTGCACAAGTTCTCGCTTCGTTCCGCATGATAACGGGAGAGGATGGAACTGACATTGGCAAGCAAAAACTGACGGCTTTGCGAGAAAACTCGAAATTTTTCCGCGAAGGTTTGGAGAACCTCGGTTTGGAAGTTCTCGGGCACCATCCGTCACCGATCATGCCCGTCATGTTGTATCAGCCATACAAGATTGGCGATTTCTCGCGACTCGCTTTCAATCGTGGCTTAGCTGTTGTCGTCGTCGGTTCACCAGCGACACCAATCACGCAGCCGCGTGTGAGATTCTGCATATCCGCCGCTCACAAACGAGATGATTTGGAGAAAGCACTGCATGACATTTCAGACATCTCCGACGAGCTCTGCCTGAAGTTCAAAAAGTACCCGCCAAACAGATTTTTCCCCGGATCAATCGTGGTAGAGGAGGAGCGAGCACGAAAGGAGAGCCAGAAACGAGTCGCGCAGGCGCTCAAAATAAGAGAAAAGGCTCTGGCTTCGGCTTCGCGCCTTCATTGGGCACCAGTGAGTGTCGGGAGCAAGGTGAACGAGGAGATGAAGCTCGAAGACGAAAAGGTGGCACAGTACGCAAAGGCTGAGCTCAGGGATTCTTATGACATGGTGCTCAGCTCACAGGACTTCTTGGATCTGACACACGATAAAACGATGAGATCGCAGTGCGCTGAAACGATTCATCGTTACGGCCTTGGATCTTGTTCACCGCGCGGTTTCTATGGCACATTCCGACCACACATGGACTTGGAGGAAAAGATTGCGAAGTTTCTTGGAGTCGGTGAAGCCGTGCTGTACTCTTTTGGAGTGTGCACCGCGTCAAGTGTTATTCAAGCGCTCGCGTCGAAAATGGATGTTGCGGTCGTCGATCGAGGCGTTGGACCCAGCATCATCGCTGGCTTGCGCTTGGCAAAGCTTGAAGTTCGATGGTACGATCACGCCGATGCTGCAGATGCTGCTCGTGTGTTCGCTCAGATCGAAACCGAAGATGGTGCGACTTCCGCGAGATTGACGCGACCGGTCAGGCGACGATGGCTGATCACTGAAGCTTGCTTCAGCTCGACTGGACGATGCGCGCCTCTGCGAGAACTTGTCGCTTTGAAGGATCATCACCACGCACGCATGATTCTTGACGAGTCTTTTTCATTCGGAGCCATGGGAGAGACTGGACGGGGATTGATCGAGCATGTTGGTTTGGGCAGTGGCTCCGTGGATGTTATTTGCGCTAGTTTGGAGAACTCGTGCGCCTCTGTTGGTGGTTTCGTGGCTGGTGATACTGGTGTGGTGGCGTATCAACGCCTGATGGGAAGCGGTTACGTGTTCTCCGCTTCGTTACCACCGTATCTGGCCACGGCTTCGTGCCATGCCATTAGCCGTATCGAAGCCGAACCGGCCATGCTTGATAAACTGCGCGACAGTGCGCGGCGCATTCGCAGTGCACTGGTGAGTGGAGAAATTCCGGGTATGACGACTGAGGCCGACACGGACTCACCTGTCATCCCAGTCAAGCTTTCGGCGGGCGTCGGCAGCGGTGACGAAACCATGCTTTTGCATCAAATTGCCGCGCGCATGAGAAGTAAGGGCTTTGGAATTTGTGTGGCGCGAGTGAGCCCGGTTATTTTGCCCTCTCACCGTTCACCACCTGCTCTTCGAATGTGCGCACACGCGAACTTTTCATCTGACAAGATTGACAACATGCTCGCGGTCCTTCGTGAAGCTGCTTTGGATATTCTGCCTCAACACGCTTTAGCGTCACCTATGCCACAAAAGCGAATGTCAGTCGATCATCAAGTGAAACTGTCTCCCCGGTCGCTTTTCATCGCTCAGTCGTATGCTCCATCGGTGCCAGGCGAAGAAAAAGCTATGCGTAGCAACGAGCTTGAGGCCATTAGGAAGAAATTACTCGTAGAAGAAGAAGCCGAAGAAACGAAGGCTTGGAAGCTGTCGCTTTTGGACAACGATATCGACGAAGAACCGAAGAGTCTTTCGGTTCCTCTTCTCGTCGCGCTGCTGTGGTGCCACAACTTGTTCCGTCGCTACATCATCGGGCAAATCAATATCACGAAGCACTTGGTTCCAAATATTCTCACCAAGGTTGGGCTTCACCCAGATCAAGTCGGGACGATCGGAAGAACCTTTCACGTCACTTCGATGTGGCTAGGTAGTCGTAATTTCTATTATTTGGTGCTTCCTATCGTTGTGTGGACCGTCGACAGCAGCTATGCGCAGTTGATGATGATCTTGTACTGCATGAGCTGTGCCTACGGTTGCTTGACAAAGGGCACGATGAGCACGCAAAGCTCAAGTAAGCGACCGGTGAACAGCGCGCTTGGTGCCTTGGATCCGCATAAGGTGTACGCTTGGCCGTCCATCGCCGGTATGAATGCAGCAGCCATGCCCTTCTACATGCTTCGTTGGCGTTACGGTAGCGTGCCGCTGTGGGACATGGAGAATCCTTACATGGTCATTGCACACTACTCCATTGGATTCGCATACATGCTAGCGATCGTAATGAGTCGATTAGCAGTTGGTGAAACCCCAGCGAACATGCAGGGAGGTGTTGTCTTAGGTGCAGTTGGGTTGAGACTTGTTTTGCCTTTCACCGAGTGGTGCAACACAGGTCTCAAGGCGGGAACAGTAATGACAGTGCAAGGCGCTGCCTTCCTCGGTTTGACCGCTGCTGGTATTCTTCTTTTCCCTGTTCCCTTGAACAGTCGAGGACAAGTTCTCGCGGGTGCGCAGACGTGCTACCGTCGTATGTGGAGGACCCTGTTTTACATGCTCTCATTTTACATGGGATCGATCTGGCGCAACAAGCCGCACCCAACAAAGCTTCCGAAGACGACACAAGGATGGATCACCGTGATCGCCGTGAAGGCATTCATCGGCCACTTCTTTCTTTTCCTCACGGTGTACGTCTTCGGTTCGCTCGCGAAGATTGCTTTCGAGAACGCTCTGCGTATTTACGTGCGAGAGATCAAACCGCGCATCCAGCAACCCGGACAAAAGAGTGGCTCTGTCGGCACCGTGCACATGCGCCGAGCCGCGCTTTACTTCGTCGAGCTCGCCCAGGACGTCACCGCTGGTCTCACCACCGCGTACGCGGTTCCCAGAATTTTCGACACGCTCGCCATTTAAGCGCGTCGAACGTGTAATGTTACAACGATTCCAACGACTCTCTGAATTCCAAACGCAACCGCCGACTCCGGCGCGGTCACCAGTCACTATCATGTCCCCACAACTGCGCGCTTCTTACGAACTTCGCGAACGATGCTCGCTTCGTCGACCACATCGACGCTTCGATCGCATGTTGTCGCTAATCATCGCTCGCGCGCGCGTCGAACGCAGCCCATCGTGAAGGCGACGGCGACGACCGAGATGGATGACGTCGTCGCCGCCTCGAGCACGACGACGCTGAAGACGGACGTCTACGCCCTCGCCGCGTGCTCATCCAGGGGCGAGCGAGCGACATCGACGCAGCGTGAGAACATGCGAGTTTTAGTCGGCGCGCTGGAGAACCCGACGGCGTCGCCGGCGACGTCGGAGCTCCTGAGCGGGGCGTGGGAGCTGGTGTACGAGGAGAGCGGGCACCCGTTTCGATCGTCTCCCTTCTTCTGGGCGGTCGGAAAGCTCCTGGCGGACAGTGCGAACTTCTTTTATGACGCACACGAGCACCAGACGAGCATGTTCGGAGGTGGATGCGGCACGTGCCTGCAAATGATCGACGGGAAGGCGGAGACACTGACTTCGGACGTCATCGTCAAAGCGTCATTTGGCGTGCCCTTGCTCGGCTTTGCCCCTCTCGTTTCGGCTTGGGGGTCGGTCATCACGAAGGGAAAGATGCGTGTGGTAGATGAGAACACCGTGGCGGTCCCACTCGGGTCTCTCACGACGACTGTTCGCCAAGATGACACCTCCATTTTGCCGGCGTTTAACTTCTTAAACGGAACCACTGTCCCTGTCGGCGACGTCATGGGTCGTATCGCCGACGCTCAAGACGAGGTTTTCATGCGCATCACCTACTTAGACGACGACATGCGGATTTCCGAAATCGAGGACGGCACCACGCTCGTCTACCGTCGCAAGATGTGAGCCTTGTATTACATTATTAATGTTGCCAGAAGAGACGTGGCTCACCTCGTCATTCGTCGACTTCATGCGCGCGAACGCGCCCTCCGTCGTGCTCACCAACGCGCGAGGGAACGCGCACGTGAATCCTTCGCCTCGTCACAGATCCTGCCGTCGCGCCGAGACCCGTGCGCACGCGTCGTCGTCGTCGTCGAAAAAGGATAGCGCCGACGTCGTCGTCATCGGCGGTGGTCTGAGCGGTCTCGCAGCGTGTCGCGAGCTCGGCCGTCGCGGTGACGATTACCTGTTGCTTGAATCGAGCGATGACATCGGTGGACGCGTGCGAACGGACGTCGTGGACGGGTACTTACTCGACAGGGGGTTCGCCATCTTTCTCACATCGTACCCAGAGGCGCGACGGGTGCTGGATTACGACGCGCTGGATCTGAAACCGTTCTACGCTGGCGCGGACGTGAGATTCGACGGCGCGTTTCATCGTGTCGCGGATCCGTTTCGTCATCCCGTAGACGGGTTGCAGTCGTTGCCGAATCCAATTGGGAGTGTCGTCGATAAAGTCCTCGTGGGACTGGTTCGATTCCAAACCGTGCTGGCGTTGGGCAGCCTGGAGGACATGATGTCGCGCGACGGTGAGACGACCATCATGAAGCGCTTGAAAGACTTTGGATTCAGTGACGCGATGATCGACCGATTCTTCCGACCGTTTATGGCTGGAATTTTCTTCAACCGCGAGTTGACGACGTCGAGCAGGTTGTTCAACTTTGTCATGCGTATGCTCGCGACCGGGCAGAACTGTTTGCCGGCGAAGGGAATCGGAGCTGTGAGCGCGCAATTGCGCGACGGGCTCGCGTTAGATAGCGTTCGATTGAACGCAAAGGTAGCGAATGTGGGTGAGCGCAGCGCGGACCTTTCGAGGACACTCACGCTTGAGAGCGGCGAATCGATCACGGCGCGAAAGGCGATCATCGTCGCCTGTGAAGGTCCAGAGGCTGCGAGATTATTAGGAAAATCGTTGGGAAAAAGTCCGAGTAAGAGTGAATCCGCCGTGGGGACAACGTGTTTATATTTCGCCATGGAAAAGGCTCCAACAGAGGACGCGATCTTGTACTTGGACGGCGACAACAACGGTGGCATTGTGAACAACTGTTGCTTCCCGAGCAACGTCGCGCCATCATACGCCCCGGCGGGCAAATCTCTGGCGTCCGTCTCAATCATAGGCGTTCCCGAGGAAGACGACGAGACGATCGAGTCCAAGGTTCGCCAAGAGCTCTCCGCGTGGTTCGGCGCAGACTCTGTCTCCACGTGGCGTCTCCTCCGCGTCTACCGCATCCCGTACGCCCAGCCCAACCAGGAGGCGCCCACAGACTTCTGCCGTACAACCTCGCTCGGCGACGGCGTTTTCGTCGCCGGTGATCACAGATATTCCGCCACTTTCGACGGCGCCCTATTGAGCGGTCGTCGCGCTGCCGAGGAAGCCGTCGCGTAGTCATAGCGGACGCAAACAAAAAACAACTTACTCCGTCCTCACTCCTCGCATGCGCGCCAGCGCGGTCTCGCGGATCACGTCGCGAGCAACAGTACATTCAACGTTAACCTTAAGACACCGAACGCGACGTCGCGCGAAGATGTCCGTCAGACTAGAAGCGAGCGCGCCGGGCGAAGACGAAGCGTCGTCGTCTTCACGAGTGCGCATGCTAAATCATTTAACACCCGTGCGCGCCTCGGAGGATCTCACAGCGCAAGAGTGTGCATCTGATGCGGTGATATTGTTGAACTTCGACGTTCCATCCAACGCGCTTGGGCTTTGGATGCGGTGCGGGTACAGGGTGTGCGCGGACGGCGGCGCAAACAGAGTGCGCGACCTGCAGGATGAATACGAGCGAGCGACACACACGGTGAAGTACGCAGGCGATTCGGTGTTTAAACACCCGAATCGCATCGTCGGGGACATGGACAGTGTGTCGGCATCAGTGATGGCGATGTACAGGGACGATCCGAGGTACGGGTGCTGCGTAGACGATCAGAGAGAGGATCAGGATTCGACGGATTTCGTGAAGTGTCTGCGGGCAATCGTGCAACACAGACCAGAAATCAAGCGTGTCTTCACCCTGGGCGCGCTCGGGGGACGACTCGATCACATCTTGTACAACATGAAGACGCTATTTGATTTTCCATCGTTGGAGATTGTGCTCATCGGAGACCACTCGACGGCGTTCGCCGTACCTTCAGGGAGAACCATCGTCAAGCGCGATATGAGATACGAAACCGTTCACTGCGGATTGGTCCCCTTGCAAGGAGACGCGCGAGTGAGCACGAAGGGTTTGAAGTGGGATCTTAACGACGACGTCATGTCGTTCAACTCGGGTGGACTCATTTCGACGAGCAATCAGTTTGACGCCGACGTAGTCGTCATCGACACCGACACGCCGTTACTGTTTACTTCGTCGCCGTCGGTTCCATTGCGATCCGATGGCATCTGAGACGATCGGCGATAGATAACTTAGCGATATACGCCGCGTGGATGAGAGCTGATTAGAAACGAAGGTAGCAGAAGAATGAAGAGATTTTCTATGTTTTCCTACATACTACCGACGCCGTGAATGCGAGTCTCAGATGGGTTTGATTTTCATGTGCAGCGTGATGAGCGACAACACCATACACTTGAGATCCTGTACCAAGTAATAAAACTTCCTGAACCCGTCTGGATCCTTGCTGTTTTGCACGTCCAACAGCGATCCAATTTTTGATGTCACAAACTCAATATGTTCGTCGCCGAACACAATCGTCAGCTCCTGTCGTCCCTCGCGATCAGGCTCAGGCCAATTTTTATCGTCTCCCTTCATCACTTCGCTCTCTCTAACGATTCGTGCCACCTCCTTCAGCACCTCCTTGGACACCGTCAGTTCCTTGCGAATGCACGTGTCGTTCTTGTAGTTTGAGTTATTCGCGTACCGCAGCTTGCCGTCTGGTCTGAACTCGTACTCCAAGAACTCGTGACCGAAACGCCCTTTGTGCCCCTACCGCACGCGCGATGATTCGTTCGCGAGTCAGTCTTCATCTCTCTCGAGCGCGCTCGTCCCGTCTCGTCGCACCCGCGCTCCTTCGCTCTCGTCTCCCTCGCGTCGATTTCGTCATCCTCATCGCTCGTCGCTAGAAGCGCGCACCACGTAGTAACGAACGTAAAAGTCATCCATCGCGTCGTCGTCCCGCGTTCGCTCGAGATCGACTTCCGCGCCCGTCGAGCGCAGATGTGACGCGTTCGCTCGCGGCCGCCACGGCCACGACGCGAAGGCTTGACGGCAGTTCGCCTCGCGCGCGCGCGCTCAATGGATCGCGCGGCGGCGTCGACGGCGACGTCGACGAGTGCTGTGTCGTCCAACCCGGAACCACTCGCGTCCGGCGCGTGCACCGTCCTAGTCGTCGGTGCCGAGGGTGATTTCGTCGAACCGTCTCTGCTCGTGACCACGAGCTCGGGGGCGCAGTACGCGTTCGAAGTCCCGGAGGCGTACTCCAGACTCGCTTTGGAGCATCGAGCGCGACCGGGATCGAAGTTGAAAGCGTGCTTCGTCACCGAGCGAAGCGCTCGAGCGGTGGGTGGACTCACGGGACTGATTTTAAGACTGGCGGCGGACGGACACGCGCGGTTGGTCGTGGCGGGACCAAACGGCACGGCGGCGGAGGTGTGCGCGGCGCAAAAGTGCGCGCGATGGGTGCATCCGGAGGTTCATGGAGTGAATCTGCGCTCGAACACGCGACGGTGCGGAGGGATCGGGTGTTACGCGGACGAGGCTGTGACGGTGTGGCCACTGTTCTTGGACGACGACTGCGAGTGTCTCGTGTGTGAGTGGGAGGAGCACAGGCGGAACAAGGCGGTTTCGAGCGAAGAGGATGGGTCAGATGATGGTAAAGGAGTCGATGGATCCGATCACGCACGATGCACTTCGACAGATGTGAGATCGGCCGCTCAAACCATTTGCGTTGGTTATGTGTGCGAGCTGAAAGACACCGCCGATTCACTGGGTGTTCGCATCTTGATCATGAACGCGAAGAGTTCGGACCACGTTCCACGACTGTCTTCTATTCCTACACTACGATGTTTTTCAACAAAAGCTTGTCATGCCATCGACGCTGTTTTCCACTGCACGCCTACAGATGTGGCGAGCACACCTACATACCAGTCGTGGGCGGAGTCACTTTCATGCGAGCACTTTTTCTGTCGATCATGCGACGAGTTGGGGTTCCGAGCGAGCGCTCGAATGTCATTGCGACTGAATACTGTGGATTCAGATGCTTTTCCTATCCCAAAAGCTCTCCATGGATCGCGAAACGGAGGTCTTACTGGGCGATTTGAGGTCCTCGGGTTGTGTGCTTCCATTCGTGTCTGCAAAAACGAATCGAAGAAGTGCAAACTGGATGCTCAGACGCTGAGGCCCGATGATTTACAGCCTGATGCAGTTTTGAACGAGCTTAAGATGCTGCGTCCAGATTTAGCGACTTCATCGCAAGCAACTCTGGAAAGAATAAAGCGCGATGAAGTTGCCGATCTCAAGGACCCAAACGATGAAACAAGTCAAGACGTTGCCCTCGCTCTAAAATCCAGGCTTATGCGTGGATTAATTGGAATGAAGAGAAAAACGAGCGAATTCGACCCTGAAATCATATTTCTTGGCACTGGCTCTGCCGAACCGAGCAAGTATCGTGGAAGCAGTGGCATTCTCGTTGAGCTACCACACCCGACAGTATCACATGGAAAGTCATGGTTGATGCTTGACTGCGGCGAGGGAACGGTCGGGTCTATAGCGCGAATGTTTGGCCGTGAAGTGATGATGTCGATCGTGCAAAGTCTGAAGATGGTCTGGATCTCTCATCACCACGCAGACCACATGTTGGGCGTTCGTGGCGTGTTGGATGTACACTCTCAAACTTGTGAGGCACCGCTCACTCTAGTCGGACCAACGATATTGAGAGAGTGGTTAGAAATATGTGGTGTGTCAAAGTCATCGTATCGATTCATTCGCTCGCGGGACTTGTTTGCGGGTCCTTTTGGACGTTTGCCACCACCACCACCACCACCAATGCAACCAAAGTCGCAACCAAGATCAGTTGTCAACGCGCATCAATCGATGCCGTCGGGTCCCAACTCAAATCGAGGTTCGCTCAGTTCAATAGAAACCACCCTCATTCAGCTGACTGGCCTGAGTCGAATCGAGGCAGTTCCAGTGGAGCACTGCAGAGACGCCGCGGCGCTCATTATTGGATCACCGTCCAACTGGAGTCTTGCTTACTCGGGTGATTGCAGACCGTCGCGAGCATTTGCCCGCGCAGCAAGAGGGTGTGACGTTATGATCCACGTAGCAACTTTCGAGAATGAGTTGTACAATCACGCAGTGAGAAAACGGCACTCAACGACATCAGAAGCGTTGGAAACAGCAGCAGATGCGCAGGTGAAGCACATTGTACTCACGCATTTCAGTCAGAGGTACCCGAAAGCGATCAGCCTAGACAGTCTAAGCATAGAGCCCATCATTGCGTTCGACGGTTTTCGCGTTTTGCTTAGTCAACTGGATCGCATGAAACATCTGCAACCCACTATCGCACGGGTCGCTTCTCTCGGCAGCGAAGCACGTTCCGAGGTAGATATGTAGAAAATACCTTGTGGTATTCGTTAAATCGAGAGGCGTTAGATCAAGACGCATGTTCCGCAGTAAGCTCGCCACGACCGCGCGCACCGCGAAATGCTACTATCGCACTCACGGATACGCAACTTACCTGCTGGCAGATTCATGTCATGGCAGTGGCGGAACGCCACTTGCTAAAGCCATTCTTGGATCCAGCTCAGCGCGACTCGCCGCTGCGACGCAATCCGTCGCGTGCGCCGCAGATTTTAAACATGATATGTGGGACGGTGATCGTCTTCTCACGTCTACGGTCAATTTGACGTGCGAGTCTGATGTGCAGAAATTTGTCGCGCAGGTTCAGTATTCACTCTCCGAGACAATCGACATTCTCCTCGCAAACGTAGGTGAAGTCCCAGGTCGCTGGAGAACCTCCTTCAATTCGACACCGCTCATTCCAGAAGTGCGCGCCAATGAGTGGATACGGCTTTGCAAGGACGTTGCGGGGGTTGGAATTCTTCTTAAAAATGTTTTGCCCACGCTGATGCGGCATCCCACAGATCATCGAAAAGTTGTCGTAATTTTCACGCACCAAGCGCCGCTACATTGCGTCGAAACTGTCGCATTGAAATCGATTTCATCAGCACTTGACGAGTTAGTCGCGTCGACGAGCCTGGAATTGGCGCGGAAGAGCCCTACGGAGTTCGTGACGGTGAAGGTACATACACCAAATTTAGAGTCCAACGATGCGCTCGCATGGGGCAGGGAAGTGGTTCGGCAAATCGGACGGTTGCGACTCGAAGCGACGTTCGCCTCTACTCACGATGGGCAACATTTGCCCATTCCAGGTTATCCTGACAAGCCCGATACATTCTGGTATGGGGCACATGTTTGATCGACAAGTTGTACAAAATTCTGTTTTTGTTGCTACAATTCTCACGTGTATGGTTGCCAGTTGAACGCGATGTCTAGCTCACCCGACTTAGCGTTGCCAACTTTAAACCTCGCCTCCATCGATCCACCGTGGTGAATGATAGTCGAAATCGGCACTTCAAGATTCCCCATGAATTTACTCTTAGTCCCCATCGGAAACGTCGAATCAACGTCAAACAGCTCTATCGACACCTTCGTGTCTTCACTTGCAGGAGAGAACTCAAACATGGCGTTAAACTCTGGATTCAGGTTCTTGTAATGAATCTTTGAGCTATAAACCGTGTAATCATGAGCTTCCGCATTCTTCTTGCCCTTCTTACCTCTCTTGCCCCTCAGTATTTTGCCCTTGTCCATGTCCATACTATCAAGGGTGAACTTTGGCACCTTGACCTTAACGTAAGGATCTGACAATCCATTCGAATCCATTGGTTGCAAATTTCGGCCGCGGATCACGTGAACCGACAGTAGCCCAAGACCAGTGAACATATTTTGTGCGATGTCGCTGCCGAACGAGATGAACTGTGCATTCAGCAACAGTTTCATGGGCGGTTTTTTCACATTCCCCTTGACTTGCTCCGGGAAATCGAGCCAAAGTTCTTGTTCACTCCCATCAGCTGTCGCGGCTTTGATCGTGTCTATGCGTACTTCCGTGGCACCCAACTTGTCATCGCTACTAAGAGGATCTACGTCGTGATCGTACATGGCGACCTTGAGCACTCTCAAGTCGACATCATCGACTGGAATGTAAAAGATTTCATTCCAGACTGGGTCTTCGTTGTTCATAATCGTCGTCGTGTTTACTTGCAACCCATGTTTCTTGACAAACATCTTCACGAATGGATCCGTCTTGGACAAGAGATCCGCGCTTGGAACGTTCTCAGCTCGCACAACAGTTACCTTGAGTACCCCAGTGTTGCGCAGCTGCAAAACGTTATGGTCGTACCACTTGAATGGCTTCACCTCGCCGTCCGGCATGACGATTGGATCAAAATTGAAGCTCAACGGTATGACCAGACGCTCGGGCTGAATAAACATGTCGCCAAGGAGACCGGCGACAAACTCCTCGAGCCACTTGTCAATTGCGGCGTAGAGCACATCCAACCCACTCGGTAACTCTACGTGAAACTCAACGATAGGTCTCTCTGTCATAGAAATTACGACACCACCAAGCGGGCTTGGCAGCGGCACAAGGGGATTCAGTGTCACCCGGAGCTTGGTGTAAATCTCAAGATCTTTAACTGCGATGTTAATGTCTGCTCCTATGTGGGTTTTTGCCGCAAGAACGATGTTTGACCTTCCAGCCCAGGCAAAATCTATATCAAGGCTCATACCTTTGTCCTCGGCTTTTTTCCCGACATATGAGACGCTTCGCACCATGAAAGGGTTTTCGCCGAAATCGAGCTGCTTGAAAGTCAGCCTCTTCAACATGGAGGGGCGAGATTGCTCCATCAACGGCTCAACGATCTCGCGAACCAGCTCGCTCGCCGCTTTGTTGTAGAAGGGCCAGACCTGTGTCAAGAAATTGTTCAGCCACGGAACAAGCTCATCTGGGCGGTATCTCGCCCAAACGGGCGCCGCATTCATGTATTGGATGTCGTTTGTACGAACCACCGGTGAGCCCATGAGTTGGGCCATGTGCTTCGCATCTTTTTCCAACGCAAGGAAAGCACCCATCACTGTCCTGATGCGCTGTTGCTTTTCATGGCGCTGATCTTGCCTCCAAACGATAAACCAACCAACACCAAAGGCGATCAGGAATGAAAAGATACCGCGATTGTCGCTCAGCCATCCAACGGTGAAGATGACCAGAGTTTGCCAGAAGAAGCCGACCGCGCCTATCAAGGAGCAGATAACCTGCGAATTCACTATTGAACCTCGCCAGAACATGCGACACAACTCCATGTTCATGTTGAGCACAGTTCGCGTCATAAAAAGGCTCGATAAGATTGCAGAAAGGAGCCTGGAATATGCCTGAAACGTGCCGTTCATTAGCAGCCTATGGTAAAGAAGAAAGTTTGGCACCCAAAACAACGTGATGACACCGACTACGCAGAATTTACCGTACGCTAAACCCATTTGCTTTGCTGACGATGCCATCATGCTCGGGAACGGACCGTTAAACCACGGCCCGTTCCCGGGAGCATAATCAGAGAAGTCTTTGTCCGTCAAATTCGTCGGTTCCAACTTATGATCACCTCTTGCAAGGTTGCCAATGGAGTACTTTTTTGGTTTTCTCACCGTCGTCTCTCGTTGTATATCCGGCGGTGCCAGCCATTCTGGACCATATGAAACCGGTAACTCATTCGCCTTTAATTTTGGTTCGGCCTCGTACCTTTTGAGACGCTCGCTCAGCTCGACGGGTGGCTTGGCGACCGTCTGGTTCGGAGCCTTCACGATCGATTGTCTTCGAAGCAGGCTACGGTTTTGATCGGCGTCCTCGTCCTCGTTCATCGCCGCCCGAGCACTGTTTAGCAGTGACTGATCGAAGCGATACACGTCGTCATCGTCTCCTTCCAACACCTGGTCGTCCTCCACCGCGATCGCGTTCTTCTTCTTCGTCTTGAAGTCTTTTTTCGAAATCTCCTGATTCCTGGTTTGAGGTCGAAGCGATGCGATCGGTTCCCCCCTCGTCACCTCTCGTTCGCTCCCGACCGACATTCCGCTGTCCTCAGCGAACGCGCTGAGGTTCTTCGTCGAATCGTCGCCCAATCTTCTTCCATCCGCCGTCTTGCGCAAGCGAAACTCCGTCTCCTGGGCCTCGGGCGCGGCGCCGCTCTTGGAGGAACACACGCCCATGACGACAACGTGCTCGACGCCGCGCTCGCGGTGACGCCCGAGGCGCGTTGTTCAGCGCACGTTCACGCAAATATCGTCGCGCGCGTTCGCGCGCGCGCGCGTTAGAGTCACGCTCTGGAGAGAACGCTGAATCGTAATTCGCCATCACCCGATCGGACGTCGTGGTAACGAGTGAGTTTGATCGAGCTAACAAACAGAGGTTGGATGGAGACTTTGAGTTTGGAGACAGGAGCGATGGTACATTGAGATCTCATTCGAAGAGACGCGGGAACGAGAAGCGTATGAGGAGTGAGATGTGGCTAGAGATCCCTTTCGCTACAGAGGAATGAAGAATGTTTGATGCTATGGCTAGGGGTGCGCCGGCTTGGACGACTGGCTCAGCGCTCAGCAGCGAAACGCGCGAGACGCTTAAGCGCTGGGAACCAATAAGAAACTTCTTCCCAGTGTCTTTGCGAGAGATGAAGCAACACCGAGTTGACCATCGGAGTGTTGTTCGACGCGAGGCTCTCCGAAAGCGTCACCAG
The DNA here is from genome assembly GCF_000214015.3 of Ostreococcus tauri. Taxonomy (NCBI): domain Eukaryota; kingdom Viridiplantae; phylum Chlorophyta; class Mamiellophyceae; order Mamiellales; family Bathycoccaceae; genus Ostreococcus; species Ostreococcus tauri. The sequence continues at coordinate 213,011 of NC_014441.2, forward strand.
AGCCTCGGCAACGGGGTCGGTGACGGCGTTCTCGTCCGCCAGGTCCACAGACGCTCCAGTGTTGTTCAAGAATACGAATAGCCCACCGAGTTTATTTGAAATACCCTCCAATTCCTTCAGACGCGCCGGTGGCGCGCCTTGCATCGCTTCGTGATACTTCTCACGAAGGACGCGAACGATCCCCAGATGATTCTGCCTTACACGGGAAACGTCGGCGTTCTCCAGCGTCGCCGTCGGCGGAGGTTTCGGCCAAGCCGCGGCCGGCCCGACCCACGCGCCACCGCTGCAATACCGCTCCCTTCCTCTCAGCGTCGTCACTGTCGACGCGCTCGGCGACGAAGCCGGGGCGCTCGCCGGAGCGACGTGCACGCTCGGAGGAGCCGCGTACGCGAGCGGCGCGCTCGAAGCGCTTGTGTGGCTGACGCTGGGCCCGAGAGCGACGGGCGCGACCTCGTGCGCGATCGTTCCCGGGTTGAACATCGTCACGTTTGCCGGTTGTGGGACGCGAATCATCGGCGTCGACGGAGAACCAGCGCTTGAAGGCACGAAAGCCGTAGGAGCGAGAGCGGGTTGGGCGTGCTCGGGCGTCCTCGACGGCGATTGCGCGCGTTTCTCACTGATCCACGTTAGCGGCGCGGTCGGAGGCGGTGCGCCGGGAACGAAACCACCGCCGGAGCCGAGAGAACTCAGCGGCGGTTGCTCGGTGAATCCCATGACGCGACGAGCAAAGCTGTGAGGAGATCGCAGAGCTTGGCTTAAGGTCTCGGCGAGACGCGCTGCAGCAACACGGAATCCGTCGGAGGAATGAATACGAATGCGTCGTAGGGTTCGATTCTATCTAAATCGCTACAAGGCTACGGCGTCCAAGACTTAAACGAAACTAAACACCATGTCCACTTCGCCGTGGACAAGATGAATTTGACGCGACTTGACAAATTTCAGCGAGCATTCAATGGATGACTCACCTGATCCGCCCAGAGTCGCGTCATCTAACGGCGCTTCGGAAGGAACGCACGGCATGTAATGTGAAGTTCCCAACGGTAGAGTCCCTCTCGCGAATGTGTGACGCCAGGAGGTCGTGAGATCCCAGACATACACAAATGATAATTTATCCAAATACGCAGCAACTTGATTGCCTTCGGCGTCGAATGACACCGCCTTGACGGAAAGTTGCCCCGTGTCAGTGGCGAGAGCCGATCCTGCGTGATTGACTAACACGTTCGAAGAATGTTTGACGTGCTTTTCAGGTGAAAGGAGACTGAGTGGATCTGACCAGTCTGCCGACGACGTCTCAGAAGATCTATCGTATGAATCTGTGTGACTATCCTCCAGGTTCCGCCACTTCGTGGCACTGTGCAAATCGTAGACCGTCATCACTGTCCCATTTTTCACGGCGCCATGTATGGCGGTGACAAAGCGTTGCGTCTCTCGGTGGAAAGCCATCGAAGAAGATTTGCCGAGTTCTGTCAGTAAAACATACACGGTCTGTTGACAGTTTTTACGCAGTATCAAGTTTGATGGATTCAAAGCCAGCATTATGGTTTCCATCATGTATACAGCGTGCGTCTGCAGCGTTTTCACGTGTGTTTGAGCGACACGTATGAGCGCCATGAAGGCCAGCACATGAGCCGGATGGTCTGGATCGAGCGTGCGGAATCGGTTGTTCATGTGAGAAAAGAAGAAGGGCGGACTGACCAGAGCAAAAGCCGATAGTAGATCGCTGAGCGCCTCACGAGCGATCATGGACTCGGTGGGACTCGTTGCCGAGCTCATCATCGTCGAACAAAGGGTGAACACCTCTTCCAATGACTTGTTTGGATCGCTCAAACACGAAGACCAGTTTGCAAGTTTGATGCCCTCTGTTAGTAATGAAGCTGCGGTGAAGACGACGTTCTTGTCAGGCAATGATAAGGCCTCTAAAAGAGAGTTTGATACAGCGATCTTCCAGCTATCATGCACGCCTTTGTTTGGGATGAAGCAAACCACACTCGAAATTATCAGGCCGAGCAAACCCTGCATAAATTCACCAGAAGCCAACCGGTCCCACCTCTTGTATTGCTCGCAACCAAACAAGTTCGTAGGCGCAAGAGATTTAAATGTTGTCGGTAAAGACTTTTTCACGCTCACAGATAGCAATCGTCTCGATGCTTGACGTATGCACTCCACAGGACTCATGCAGGAGCCTGCGAAGAAGACTAAATCCGTATCATCCACCTGCCCGATGCTTTCCTCTATCGCATTTATCAACGCGCAGTACGATGAAATGCTCAAGCTTTCGCTCACTTGGATGATCCTAATTATCACCGCAATCGTCAGAATACGAATCTCGCGATCAACGTTCACATCTTTTGAACCACGTACACCCGGCAAATTGAAAGTCGCTGCACCTTCACAACTATGCAAACTGACACTCGAGGATCTGTAATTCTCTGCGAAGAAGATGGCCAAAACGTCGTCGGTGACGATTGAATCGTTCGTGTTGAGCAACGTACCAAGAAATAGATGCAATGCTCGCACTTCTTCATCGACGAACGTTTTGGCGATTGATGACGTTGCTGACGGTACCAAATTACTAATTCTGCGCTTAACCCCATGCGAAGGGAGACCAGCTCTTACGGGCTCCAGTAAAGCGTCAGTATGAACGGTAAGACCGAAGATGTTTGCCTGCATGCATCTCCATGTCAACGGTCTCAGTCGTTTTCTCGTAAACCTCCATTGGCGCTGCGCTAGACCAACAGCTCCATGCAACAGGATGTGAAAAGATCCTTCTCGAAGACTATTCAACATTACACCAGCGGCTGCGCCAATAAGATGACGTTCTAAAACTCCCGTTAAGATGTCCCAAACGTGCAAACTTCCATCCTTGCTCAATACGGCTAAAGCACCTCGTGGAGCATTCCAAACCAATTCCTTCACAGCGACCCCATTCCCAGGCATGATGAAGTTGACAGCCCACGTCTCAGCGGAGACTAAACCAAGGACGCCGTCGTCACCGATCGTGATAAAAATATTATTCCAACTCACCTCTCGGGCGCTCTTTGGCGCGGAAAGAATCCATCGTACCGGGCCTTGATGATGCCGCAAGATGGCAACATTTTTTGAGACTCGGTAATCCCACGCACGCACCGTACCATCTTTTCCACCAGATATCAAAAAATTCTCATTCTGACCGTCCACCCAATCCAGTAAAGATAGTACGGCGCCATCATGACCACTGAACTTGGCTGAGGTGGTCGAGCTTCCGTACAATGGACACGAGCAAATTGTACCATCAGAGTATCCATAAATGTAAGACTCTGGCGCATATGCTCCCCCTTTTGCGGGTGCACACGAGGTGACGACTAAACCTGGAGTTGAATTCCATCTATCTGACAGCGAAAACGAGCAATCGTTCACCGACAACACGCAGTTCGCTTCATCTCCTCGAACGTGCACTCGTCCGAACGGGGTGTCCACTTCGTGATTGAAATTTTCGCTCGCGTTAGTCTCACTGATGAGTTCGGACGTCACTTTGGTGATGCTGCCCCAACCGGTCAAATCGAACGCGCTCGTGTTTCTATTCGGCGGATGAACTGATTCGTGCGTCACCAGCGCATCCACTTTTGGCCAGCTGTGCGTCCGACCGTCTACACTGCGCACACTCAGAGTGCCGCTCGCGTCGACAAAAATTTCAGCCACGATTCCAAAGTCCTGAGGTATTCCCAAACTGACAGAGCCCGAGCCCAGTGGGTCAACTACGCTGCACTGTTCACCACGTGATTCAACGCTGACGATCAAGGCAACGCCCTCTGTGCCCTCCTCTCCGCACTCCACCGCCGTCTCGCACACCGCTCTCACCTCGCCTCGCGGCGTCGCGCGCTTGTGCAGACATCTCCCCGTCCGACGGTCCCACGCGCACATCGCCCCCGCCGCGTCCACGCTCACCATCGCGCGCGACGCCTTCACGAAACGAACCACCGCGTCGTCGTGTCCTGAGCAATAGTTTGCCGCGCCCGCGCTTCCCGCGCGCCGCGCCGCGCCCTTGTCCAGCGCCCACCGAACGATCCCCCCGTCTCTCGCCCCCGTCCACGCCCACCGCTCGACGTCAAAGCTTTCGTCCCCCCCTTCCACCGTTCCATCCATCCCGCGCGACGCCATCGCACCCGAGCGCGCGCGCGCCTCGTCCTCGCCTCTCGACCCTCCTCTCGCCGTCGACGTCGTCGCGCTCGCCATCTCATCCCCGACGACGACGGTCACCGCGTGCGCGAACGGGACCTCGCACCAGCGCGCGCTCGCGACGTCCCGTCGTCGCGCCATCGCGAGTTCGACGCCGGACGCGCGCGCTCGACGCCGTCGCCCGTCCGTCGCGCGCGCGCCCGTTCGACGCCGTCGCGGTCGCACCGACACACGCGGTGACGCGTGGAATGTGTCCCACGACGGGACTCCAGCGCCAGCGCACCGTCACGCGTGCGCGACGTGAGTTCGACGCGCGTGGACGACGTCGCGCCGACGTCGATGGCGCTTCGAACGATGGACCCCCGGACGACGTCGCGATCGCGATACCTCGGATTCGGGACGTGCGCGGCGGTGCGAGGGTGGACGACGACGCGCGCGCGGGGCGGGACGTTGACGGCACGGGCGAAGAGTGCGTCGTCCGAGCTCAGGCTCGATCGAGGACGAGGACGGGACGGATGCGACGGACGAAGAAAGACGGAGGCGTTGGTGAGCGTCGATCTCGGACCGTCCGTGGTCTTGGGTTCGTCGCTCATGGTGAGCGCGGTGGCGCTGTATCAAGTGCGCGCGTCCAGACCCGAGGTGTCGAGGGACAAGGACGTCTTCTTTAGCTCCATAGGATTGCTCTGCGGCGGTATCTTGATCTTCCAGGGGTGGCGATTAGATCCTTTGATGCTATTCGGACAGCTCTTGACCACGGCGACGGCGGTGGCGTTCGCGACGGAGACAATTTCTCTACGACAAGAGCTCCTCAACGCCGAGGACGCGGGCAATTTAGGGGGACGACCGAGAGGTGGAAGGGGTCGATCCGGAAGAAGACCGCGACGAATGCAGTCGCTTCCGCCCGTGAGCGATCGAAACGTGGATTACGGCGCTAGGCGCGAGTATGGACGCGAAGATGCGGTGGACTTGGAGGCGAACGTGTACGACGCCTCCGCCGGGGTCGGCAATAATCGAGCCTCCTCTTCCGCGTACGGTGGACGAAGAGGCGCCATGGACGATCGCTACGACGACTATAACGACATTCAGGACGGTCTCGACGCGCTCGATGGTGATTTCGCAGACGAAGAGAGCCCGTATCGCGACGGTTTCCGAACCGCCACCGGTGAAACGCCGCCCGCGCCTCGACCGTCGACCGGAAAGAATTGGGAGAGCGACGATTGGGATTTCGAGTAGGCTCGTGAGCTCCCGGAACTTTGTTTGTGAATATGAAACAACCTTGTGCGTACTCTCGTTCCCACTCGCATCGACGTCGTCGTCGTCGTCGAGTCAAACCCTGGCTCGTTGCCGAGACATGCTTTGTCCATTCCCATCAACCCACAAAAAAACGACAACCAATGAAAACGCAGAGATCCTTGCAGATCGATCTTCTTATCTGAATTCGTCGAGTCATGAACCATCAAATAGTCCCTCCCATGACTCGTCCCATCCCAACCACCGCACAGCGCGAAGCGGGTGACGAGGCGGACCGCGATGGGGACGGCGCCCAACCGTCTCTTCGATTCGAAGAACTTCCCGGCCGGGATGGGGGTGATGGTCGTTGACGACGACTTACTGTGCCTCAAAGTTGTGGAAAAGATGCTCAAGGCTTGTAAATATAGAGGTACGAAGGGACGGGACTGATTCAGTCGCGACGACGCGGGCATCGGACAATTGCGAGGGCGAACGCGCGCGTTTGAGTTGATTTGCGACGACGAGACACGCGATCGAGGTGAAGGATATATTTATCAAAGTTATCCCGCCGTGATCACGTCATGATCGTCGTCGCATCGAGCGAAAGCCCCCGAGACAAGGCACGCGATTTCCCTCCTCCAAGGGTCAGAGCCCGACAACCCTCGAGGGTTCAGGGGGGACTTTGGTGGATATCTATCTAAGCGAACACACGGCAGACTGACGTTGACGCGATTCGTTTCCATCGAACGCAGTCACCGCGTGCTCCACCGCGGAGTCCGCGCTCGCCATCTTGCGCACGAGGAAGGATGAGTTCGACATCGTGCTGAGCGACGTGCACATGCCAGACGTGGATGGGTTCAAGCTGTTGGAAATAATTCAGTTCGAACTCAACCTGCCAGTGCTCATGATGAGCGCGAACTCAGATTCGAGCGTAGTACTGCGAGGGATCATTCACGGTGCCGTGGATTACCTCCTCAAACCGGTGCGAATCGAGGAGTTGAGAAATATTTGGCAACACGTCGTGCGACGCGATTACTCAGCGAGAAACTCCGGTTCTGAGGACGGGGTGAACCCATCGTCGCCGAGCAAGCGATTGAAGACGTCGGGTTCGGATTCGAAGAGCGAAGAGGTCGAGCGTGCGGCGAACGAAGCCGGCTCGAGCAAGGCGAGGAAGAAACCGGCGGGGAAGAAGGGTGCCAAGGGTAGTAAGGAGAAGGAGGCTGAGAGGAAAGGGGACGCCATCGACAGTTCAAAGAAGCCTCGAGTAGTGTGGAGCGCAGAGTTGCACACCCAGTTCGTCACGGCGGTGAATCAACTCGGCATTGATAAGGCGGTACCGAAACGCATCCTCGACCTCATGGGGATTCAAGGTCTGACGCGAGAGAACGTCGCCAGTCACTTGCAAAAATATCGACTTTACTTGAAGCGCCTGCAAGGAAATGACTTGATGCGCAACGGGTCAAACGCCTCCTCAAGCGGCGGTGTCTCCCAAAGTCGAGCGAAAGAGCAGCCTATGACCATCAAGGGGAAGAATGTTAACCCTTTCTTGGATGACAACATATTCCGCGCCGATGATTTGGGCCTTCCAGGCGACCTGGGTAACATTGGTTACGATGCTTCGTTTGACCCGTCTCTGCTCGCGCCGCTGGATCTCGACAAGGTCGGCAAGAGCGACGTTCTCGGCGCCGATCCGTCGGATAACATACTCAATTTCTTCTTCCAAGGAGATTAATTAGTCTAGCCATCTTATTCATATTCCGCACAGCACCAGCTCTTGTCGTCCCCCGTCGTCCCCCTCTGCCCCCGCCGGGTCAGCCACATTGTGCGGCATGCGATCGGCGAGGGGTCAAGCGGTGTCGTCCTACCTCGCCTCGTCGCCTGTCATGACGCCTGTTGACTGCGTTCGCGCGTTCGTGTCCTCCACGCCATCAAATTCGCGATGGAGAACCACGGAATATCAATCCTACGAGCCGTGCCGAGAAGATTTCCCACGATTCGCGCCGAATCGTCACCGACGCCGTGCGTCGAGATTAGCGATGCAGACGCACGCAATTGCGAACGATAAACCGACAATACACGTACTGACTTCGTATGCGGTAAGAGGGACGAAGGAAGACGGTGCACTTCCGTCATTACGCGTGGTCCCGCTCACGCTGAGCGACAACGAGGGGAAACCATGTGTGCAAGCGCTCTGGAGCGCGGTGCGTCTAATGAGAGAGGGAACCAATGTGCGAACGATGAGTGAGAGACCGTTCGAGGCAAACGGTGGTCGAGGCACGGAATTATTCGCGCAGGCGGGGACGCGGGATGAGGGTGAGGTGTTGAGATTTGGCGTCGCGACGACGAGCGCACGAGACTTGGCACTAAAGGCGCTCGGACGCGGATCAACGCGAGAGGTGATGGAGGGCACGCCGTTCGATCTCTTGCCGAGCTTTCCAGCGTTTGAAAAACGCGTGGCATACGCCGAAATTCTGAGGGAATCGCTGTACGAGCACGCGCTCAGAGTCTTTGAGGATATGTTTGACATTTCTCGAGTCGGGAGGAGCGGCATCATGCTCACCTCAAAGTTGGCACGCGGTTCATGGGCATGGACAGCCGTGAGCGACGCGGTGGCAGTTCTGGATCAGTACACGTTAGACGTCGAAATCGATGATGAGAACTCGGCACGCGTACTGTGCACGCTGGGACACGAGCTGCGCAGTCCTCTGAGTGTGCGCCAGATTCTCGACGATCCTTCGCTGATGGATTTACCAGAGGGCGCGGAAGTTGTCGCACTCGGTGGACCCCATCTCCAAGGGCAGCTGTCTTACGCCAACATCGGTGGTAAGAAGATTGGAGAGCCTAGAGAGGACTTGAAGGGTGATAGCTTGTTGAGTTACCACAGAAATAGGTACCCAGCGCGGATCGCGTTGTTGGAGCACGCCAGGGAGTCCGATGAATGCGTGCAGCTGGTGCAACCGGGGCGACCACCAGTGGCATATCCCGCCGAGCTCCTCTCGCCGGTGATCAAGTTGCACAATCTCGATGCCAACACCCGAGATGCCATCGCGAGCACGTGCGCCGGAATGCCCTCAGATTTACAGCGGCGAGTGACCGCCGTTCGATCCATGCTTGGTCAACCATTTGCGCCACTTATGAACTTGGACGAGAGGATGCAGCGGCTTGACAATCAGTTCGCTGTGTCATCGGGCGCTGATACTCGACGAGGCTCTCTTGACACCGGCCCAGCGATAATGCCACTGTCATCTTCTCAAAGCTCCCCTCTACCTCCGTTGTACTTACTTTTAGGTAGGTCTATGCAAGGTAGTGAAGCGGCTGTGAAGTACGTTGAGCATCTCGTCAAAGACGTCGAGTCCACTCTGATCGATTGGAATGCGAGTGAAGACGTCATTCGTGCGATAAAATCCGACCTAGCGTCGGCTGAGATATCGTGGTACGATGATAAATCGATTGGATCGGCACGGAACGACTTGGCGCAGGCGTTTCGCGCGTCAAGGTCGGCGACATTTCTTATTCCACTCTCAACGCAGCTACCGTTCGTTGAGGCCAGCGCTCGGCAGGCGGGCTCAAGAGTATCGTATGCCTCGACTGTGCGATGGGCCGCAGATGATAATGACGCCAAGCGCATTTGTTTCGTTCTCATCGCTAGGCACGGGGGGCAAGCGACGGTGTGTAGGGACGCGATTGTACCTGAGGACGCGTACGTCGTCGGTGCTGGCATGAAGCCCGGCTTGCCCATACTCGATGCGTTCGGTCGAGTCATCTCTCGGCAACACGGTGCTCCTTCGGGAGCGACGATCACCAGCGCTGTGCGTACTTCGATCGATGCGGGATTGAAGAAGATTTCGGTTCATCATGCTGGAGAGTCCGATGAAGATGACATTCGAAGCGCCACAGAGTTGGCTCACGAGAATGACGTGTCCATGTTAAGCCTTGTGGACGTCCTCGAGCACGATTTCGGACGTGTCCTCGGATGGAACAAGGACACCGGCTCGGTGGTACAACCAGATCGAGGCTTTTGGTCGCCTCTGGGCTCGAACGACGCCGTTGCCGTCACCACCGGCATGGAATCCAATCTTGCGCGTGGCGTCGCCAGGCCTCTTCGCATCCGTCGCCGTCTAGGCGACGTTGACATCGCGAGCTCGGTGAATCAAATCTTCCGCCTGTGTTTCGTAGACACACACTTCTTAAAATCGGGCTCATCTTTTAGGTTACCTCTATCGCTTCGGTCGATCGATCCCAGCAGCATCGACGTCGTCTTGGTGAGACCTCCAAGGTGACTGACGGACGTTCATGTTTGAGCTTTTTCTGTTGTGAAATAAGATCTGCCGAGACGCCTCCACTCCCCGTCGTCATGGACGCCAACGCGAGCGATGGCACCGGTAATCCATCGAATCATCGAAACGTGACGTCTTCGATGCCTAAGATTAAGCTCAGAGTGAACGTGCCCGATCGCGACGACGCCTTGGACGAAGAAGGTTTCAATCGTCAGGTAGGACGAAGAGCTGAACGGGGAGCGTTGGACGAACATCGAGGTCCGGTGCGTTCGAGATCGACGGTGCGAGACCCGGAGTCGAGATCGATGAGCGAACTCGGGGCGAGCATGTCTTTGGGGGAGGAGTGCGACGGAGAAGAGGTTGGAACGGGCGCACACGGCGGGTCGTTCGCGTCGCCGACGATGACAAAGAGACGAGGCGAGCGCGCATGCGGGGCGAGGAGTGGACCGACGAGCTCGACGACGAGCGGCGGCGACGGAACACCGATGAGCATCGAGCGAACGGCATCACCGGCGTCGAAGAGGGCGAGGATCGGTGACGATTGGGTGGAAGACGAGGTGCACCCATCTAAGGTTTGGGGCACTCCGGGGAGCGGTGGACGGATGATGTCCGAAGTCATGGCGTCGTCGATGTGGAGGTCTCTGAGCGTGGACGAGCATCAGTCGTCGTACGCGATCGGTGATTCGACGTGGGCGTCGACATCGATGTCCACATCACCCTCGATGAACGGATCGGAACGATCTCTGCTCAAACGAACGCTCAGTGGGACGTATTCCAATCACCCGGCGGTCGGGATGGACGCATCGATGCTTCCTCCTGGTGGACTTCCCGGAGGAGTGGTATCGGGCGGTAGTGGCGGCGGCAGCGGTGGTGGCGGCGCCTGTATTGCCAAATCACCGACTGGGGAGAGCGCCATGACGTTTAACTACGGGAAAGCGAACGGCGTGAATGGCGGCGGCGCGGCGGAGCTGTTCCATGGAAGCTTACCGCCGTCGTCACCATCCGATCCATCACCGCTTCACGACCTACGTAAGGCGGCGCTAATGCGCTCGAGATTGTTAAAGGCATCGTCGTCGGCATCTTTACCTCCGAGAAGTCCGATCGCGACGGCGACCGATCCACATGTACCAGTGCGGGTGGAGAACGGACTCGACAAGAACTGTGGCTCGATGTAATAATCAGCGACTCGTCTATGATAATACGTGATGCACAAACTCGGACGTACGGCACGTATATAGTCAGAATTTATTTAAACGGAGGTTAATACAAATAAAAATTTGATAGGCTTAAAAATCGAGGGCTCGGCGTTCTCGCACGCGTGGCTTTTTGGAGCGGGCGCGAACTGGCGGTTACCGCGCGACGTCGCCGCTGGCGATCGATCGACGCACCGATCGATGTATCGATCGATCGCCAAAGGCATCGACCGATCGATCGCCAAAGACATCGACCGATCGATCGCCAAAGGCATCGACCGATCGATCGACCGATCGAATGTCCCGATCGATCGCCAAAGACATCGTGTACCGATCGATGTCCGACGGTGAATCAATGACGTCACAAACTAGTACGGCGCCAGGCGATTCGCGATCGAGCGCGTGGAGATTTGGGGAGTCGATCGAGACGAGGTGCTGAAGAAGCGTACTGAAATGGACGAGAAATCGAGATCGAGAGTCGACGAGAAACGCGGTATCGACGAGAAACGCGCCGACGCGCGGTTCATGACCCAGTTCACGTCGGCAGCCGCGCGCGCGACGGATTCGGGGAGTCGATGAGAGACGTGCTTGTAATTCTATCCCGTCCGCGCCCCGCGGTCGTACCCGCCTCACCCTAAACCCTAAACTTCGAACCCAATTCCCCTAGAATTAGGGTCTAGAACACAAAATACCCTAAAAGTCGAGGAACGCCACCGGCGAGCGGCACACCCCGCCGCGATGCGTCCGGTGGCGACGCGTCGCGGCGGGGGGCGACGCGATGCGGACGCGAAAAAAAAAAAAAAAAAACGCGACGCGATGCGGCCGCGCGCGACGCGACGCCTGCGACGGCGACGACGCGTCGTCGCGTCGGCACTCGGCGCGCGCGCGATTTCGAATTGGAATCGCGCGCGACGGCGGCGCGCGAATTCGACTCGAACGCGAACGTTCCGTGCGCGCGCGCGCGACGACATCGACGAGGGAATAAAGGTACGTCTCGTTCGCGGACGATGCGCGGCGCGACGCGGAGTCGCGGCGCGGAGAGGGGGCGATCGGTCGAGATCGCATCGCGCGCGCGCTGTTCCCCGGCGGCGCGTGCATCGCGCCGCCGGGGAGCGCGCGAGCGCGCGATGACGACGGGCGCGCGCGCAAGGATGCGTCGATTTGTTTCACGTCGCGGCGCGCGCGCGCGGGCGACGGCGTCGACGACGGTGACGCGTTCGTTCGATGCGCGCCGATGGCGGATTAATAACTAACTGTCCGCCGTGGACGCGCAGGACGGGAGCAATGCCGCGGGGATACCGCGGTGGATACGACTACGCATTCGCGGGGTGGAGGAAGCGAAACCGTGAGGCATTCGTGGAAGCGTCTGCTGCTGCTAACGCACGTGTTGGTTGGCCAGTCGGGGGTCGCGGTGGCGCGGATGCCAAAGCTAAAGCCAAAGCCGAGGCGGACGCCGAGTCGGATGCGGCGAACGCGCGCGTCGCGTTCGCGGCGGAGGCGACACGCGTCGCTCTCGGCGACGTCACGAACGCCGCGAGGCGAGACGAGGCGGCGCCGAAGGCGGCGAGCGGAGTCGGATTGGAGGCGCCGGTGGAGAACGACGCGCCCAAAGATACCGCTGGTGGTGTCGCGACGGCGACGACGCTCGCGTTGAAATACGTCACACGCGCCGCCGGGGACGGACTCGGAGGAGCACCGGTCGTCACCTTGGAGGTGTTTAATGCCGAATTGTGCGCCAAGACCATGAACAATGAGACGGTGCGCGGCGTGGATTTCGAGAGCATCATCTCAGACATTTACTCGCGCGTCTCACCGAGCGCGTGCGCGCCGGACAGGTTCGCGCATTGGCTCGCGAGTGAAGCGCCATTGTTCGCGGCGACGGGGCTGCCGAAGGTCGACATGATGGATGATGATGAAGCGTCTCGCCAACGTGCATTTCGACGTACCACCAGTTCAACAAACGCACAGTGGTCCTCCCCGCTCAACGCGGCGGAGTCAAAGTATGCGTGTCAAAATCTTAACGCGGTTCGCGTCGCGGCGATGGCGCTGGACGCGAGCGAATTCGAGTTGCGTCAGGCTTTGGAAAAGGTCGAGACGGCCACGGGATCGATGGTGCGATATCTGAACGTACGCGGGTGCTATCACTACAGAATTCGCACCGACGACGGACTCGTGTTCGCGTACATCGGGGAAAGTGTCGATGTAGAGCGACGAATCAACGAGCACTTGACGGCGCTGCTCGGCGACGGGCGCGCGCACGACATTCAGCGAGGACACGCACTCGTTCGACGAGCCCGAAAGGGCGACGACGACCATGCTGATGCTGATTTTCAATGCAGTTTGTGGGTCATTCACGGACAGGATGAAGCGAGCGCGGTCGAGTTGGCGAAGACGTACGTGAAAACGTGCGCGTCGACGCCGTCGATTTTGGAAGTCGCGCGCGCGATTGCGAGCGCCGGATTCTTCGTCGAAGCGGTATTCACCGCGCACTACGGGACCTTGCACGAGCACACCGCGGACGGCGTCGTCGGAATGAACTTTTCTCAGCCCGGTGTGTGCCATACCAGGGAGGTCGAGATCAGAGAGACATTCGGAAAGAAGACGCGATGTACGAAGACCTTGCCGGCGTTCACGTGCGGACGGTGCGACAAAGATTTTCCGCAAGGAAAGTCGCGAAGTCACTCCCACGGAGACGGCCATGGACGCGTGTGCGCAAGATGCTACCAAATCGCTTTGTATGCAAAGAAGCCGCAGTTTCAGTGCCTTGAGTGCGACAGAGAGATGCAAGGGAAACGAAGTTACCGCGGAGACGGCGATGGACGCGTGTGCGCAAGATGCTACCAAATCGCTTTGTATGCAAAGCAACCACCGTTCACGTGCGCGCTATGCTCGCATGCGGTTTCTCGAGGGAAACAAAATTACCGCGACAGAGTCAGCGGTGCACGCGTGTGCGTTGGGTGCTACCAAAAAGCAAGCAAGGAGAATCAGCCACCGTTCACGTGCGCGCTATGCTCGCATGCGGTTTCTCGAGGGAAGGTGAGTCATCCCCAAAGAGATGGTGACGGGCGCGTGTGCGAAGCTTGCTACAGGAAATGCCTCGCGTCCACCCGCGAAATGTGATACGAGTAATAACTTTTGTAACGGGTAATCGGTGAAGAACTGAATTCAATGCAAGCTCTTTGATTAAAAATTAAAAGCCTTCGCAAGGGCAAATGTCTTTCCTCGCCGGGATTCGAACCCGAGTCTCTAGGGTGAAAGCCTAGCGTGATAACCATCTACACTACGAAGACTTTGCCGGCATTCACATGTATTGCGTGCTCGTGCGCGCGCGTCTCGAATTCAAATTTAAACGGTCGGATCTCGCGAGAAACGGATAGATAATGTCCCTCCGCGCCGCCTGGGCGCGCGCGCGACGCGGAGTGACGCGACGGAGCGGTTTGCGCGAAATTCTCAGTGTAAAGGTGCTTCGTGTGACGTGTTGTTGATTAAAACATAACCTCGTGTCGACTCCCACGGATTTATTCCACCTCAATCGTGGCGGGCGGCTTACTGTTAATGTCGTAGAGAACGCGGTTGACCTCCTTGACTTGGTTGGTGATCCGCGAGCTCACAGTCTTCAAAAATTCGGTCGGGAACGGGTACCAGTCCGCCGTCATGCCGTCGCTCGAGCACACGGCGCGCAGGCCAATCATGAACGAATGCGAGCGCTGGTCGCCCTGCACCCCGACCGTGCGAACGGGCAAGAAGTAGGCGAACGCTTGCCAGATCTCGTCGTATAAACCAAACTCTCGGATTGTGTTGATATAAATCTCGTCGGCTCGGCGCAAAATGTCCAACGCGTTATTCGCGGTGACGTCTCCGACGATGCGAACGCCGAGACCCGGACCTGGGAACGGATGGCGCGCCAAGAACGTGCGCGGGACGTCCATGAGCGCCCCGAGCTTTCGAACCTCGTCCTTGAACAACATGCGAAGCGGCTCGACGAGCTCGAAACCGAGCTCCTTGGGCAAACCGCCGACGTTGTGGTGCGACTTAATCGTGTGCGAGTGCTTTTGATCACTTCCCGGGGGCGGGCACGATTCAATGACGTCCGGATAAAGCGTTCCTTGCACCAAAAACGTCGGTCGCACTCCGGTGCGCTTTTCGATCTCGCTCTTGAAGTTCTTGAAGCACTCGATGAACTCGGCGCCGATGATCTTTCGCTTCTTCTCCGGATCGCTCACCCCGGCGAGCGCCTTGAGCATCTGCTCGCTGTGATCGACACAGTCCACGGGTAAGTGCAAGTGGTCCTTGAACATCTCCATCACGCGTTCTTGCTCTTTGTATCGCAGCAAGCCGTTGTCGACGAAGACGCAGTGGAGGCGGTCGCCGATCGCCTTGTGCACGAGCGTCGCCGCGACCGCGGAATCGACGCCGCCGGAGAGCGCGCAGATAACGTGCGCATCCTTCCCAACCTTTTCATTCACGATGGCGATCTGTTCGTCCAGGACGTTTTGCATCGACCACTCCGCCTTGACGCCGGCGATGTCGAACAAGAACCTCCGGAGCATCTCCGTCCCCTTCTCGCTGTGCGTCACCTCGGGGTGGTACTGCAACCCGAACAACTTACGATCAGCGTCCTCGATCGCCACGACCGCTCCCGCCTCGGACTTCCCGACGCAAACGAACCCGCTCGGGAGTTTCGTCGCCTCGTCGCCGTGCGACATCCACACCTGCTCCGAATCGCCCGCCTTCGACCCCTTCCCGTACAGCAACGAGTCATCGCTCTGATACACCACGGGCATGCGCCCGTACTCTCCCTTCCCGACCGCCGCCTCGACGACGCCGCCCAATCGCTGCACCAAGAGCTGCATCCCGTAGCACACCCCGAGCACGGGCGTCGACGTCTCCGCGACGCGTTCAAAAAACCCATCCGGCACCGTGGGCGCCCCCTCCACGTGCACGCTGTTCGGCCCCCCCGAGAGCACGATCGCCTTCGGCTTCAACGCCTCGATCCGCGCCATGTCCGCGTCGCCCGGCAGGAGCACCGAGTACGCCCCGAGTTCGCGCACCCGTCGCGCGATCAGTTGCGTGTACTGCGACCCGTAATCGAGGACGACCACCGCGTCGACGCCCTCCGTCGCCGACGGGCGTCCATCCGTCGTCTTCGCTCGCTTCGCGTCCGTCATCGTTCGCGCGCGCGCGTGCGCGGTCGCGTCGCGCGTCGCGTCGCGTCGGCGGTGTTCAAAAAATCCCATCGCGCGGCGGCGGCGGGGCGCTCGCCGTAATCAACCCGTCGTGAACCCATGAGAGACTGGCGGGCGCGGGTGGGGTGGTCGTGGTCGTATTGTATACGTACGACGCCCGTGTGATGCACGTCCGGGACCCCACCGGCGCGGCGGGCGCGCGTCGCCGTATATAATCACGACGGCGCGCATGTATTTCGTCGACGTATATAATCACGACGGCGCGCATGTATTTCGTCGATGGGGCCATCGACGGCGTGGACATGGGCTCCGTTGTGATTATATACGACGACGCCGACCCCACGGCGCGCGAGACGAACCGTCGGGGGAACGACATCGCGCGCGACGGCACCGCGCGACGCCCCGCGCGCGCGAACGACGACGACGACGGCATCGCGCGCGCGAACGACGACGACGACGACGACGGCGCGCGCGATGGCGTCCGCGGTTCGCGCGTTGCGGTGGGCGGACGACGACGAGACGTGGGACGACGCGACGACGGGGACGACGGATGCGAAGGAAAACGCGCGAACGCGCGAGAGAGATGGGAAAGCGACGGCGACGCGCGCGAGACGAGGGCTCGGCGCGTTGGACGTGAACGTCGTGGACGATCGAGGGGCGTCGCCGGGGTCGGTGGCGCGAGCGGTTTTCGCGGGGTCGACTCCGGGAACGATGAGCGCGAAACACGCGTCGCGGACGCGCGCGATCGAGGTGGATGAAGACGACGCGGAGGAGGATGCGGCGTCGACGATGATGTTGGAGACGTCGTTTGATTTGGGACTCGGGCTCGATCTGGACGATGCGTCGGCGTCGCCGAGCGAACTGGACGCGTCCGAGCGTGCGGCGCCGACGCCGTTGAACACGCCCGCGGACGGCGCGCGATTCGGCTCGTTCGGCTCCCCCGTGGTCGCGTTTGAGTCTCCCATCGTCGGTGCGCGAACGAAAGAGGAGCTCCGAGTGATGTTGGCGAAGATTGTGGACGAGATGGAGATTGATTTCGACGACGCGTTCGACGGGGACGTCTTTGAGAAGACGCGCGAGCTCGCGGTCCGCGCGAAGAAGCCCTCAACGTTGACGATGCAAATTCCAGTGATCACGGCAGTCTTTGCACTCGGTATCATCGCGAGCGTGTTTTACGCGAGTTGGCCCGCTCGAGACGTCGCGGTGAACATCGAGGGCTCGGCGTTCTCGCACGCGTGGCTTTTTGGAGCGGGCGCGAACTGGCGCGAGTTCGGCGTCATCGGTGGTGAATCGTACGGTCGGTTGATGCGAGCGAACGAGATGATGGCGCGTCGCACACGACGAGGAGAACTCATCCGAGTCGTCGCTCACGTCTTGTTTCGTGCGCCAAAGGTCTTGGCGTACGCGAGCGCAGTATCCGCCACCGTCGCCGCGGTTGGAAAAATCATTGACGAGGGAGCGAGAGCGCTCGATCGCTACGTCGCGAGCACGAGCGCGTGCATGATGGCCGTACAGGACGAATCGAATACGGCCGACTCGGACGACGTGGTGAATTTCGTCGTCGCGTCCAGGACGCCGACGATTCATCCGCAAACCAGAGTGGACTCGGCGTTAACGCGTGATGACGTTTTGGATGATGAATCCGACGCCCTCTTCGAGGGATTTTTCGCGGTGATGCACGTGTAAAATAAAATGAAATGTGACGTACGATGAAAGAGCCGTGTACTCCCGAATCCGCGCGCACCGTGGCCACCCTTGATGAAAGAGCCGTGTACTCCCGAATCCGCGCGCACCGTGGCCACCCTTGGCCGTTTTGGGCTTAAAAAAAATCGATACCTTCAACGGGGCTCGAACCCGCGACCACACGCTTACACTACGGGACGATGTCCGTGTACTGTCAAGCATTCAGTCAATCACACTGTTACGTGCGGTTGAAGTTGAAATGTGCATATAGAGCCCGAAGTCATCGGGACGCCTTATTTAAGAGGCGTGCGCTCTACCAACTGAGCTATGAAGGCCTTGTTCGGATCACGTCGGTCGACGCGTTCACAGCTTGTATGAGCTTATACTACGAGGTGTAACAATTGTCGGTCCGGAAAAATGAAGTATTTAGTATAGCAAAAGTTACGGGTATTTCAGAGACGAAGTCGCGCGATCATCAGCCCTCGCACGCACGTTTCGCTCGACGCGTTCGTCTGATCAGAGACACGATGATTCGCTAGTACCTCATGATGTTTCAAATCTCTAAGACTTCGTGTTTTCGCCCTTAGGCGCAGAGATCCCGCACTTTTTCAACAATCGCGTCGGTGACGCGTCCAACCGTCGCCTCATCCGTCGCCTCGACGTACACTCTGACGCAGTCCTCGGTCCCGCTCGGTCGAACGAACGCTCGCCCTCTGACTTTCTCTCTCCCTTCATCATCCAATATTTTCTCGATCGCTTCTTGCAATCCTGGCGGTTTCTCGCACGTTCGCTCCGCGTCGACGGTTTTGATCGTCGTCCTGTCGCGAACGACAACCTTGGTCTGGCGACTGCTCAGATCCGTGTAATACAGATTCGCGATGGAACCCTTGATTTTTCGCACTCGCAAAATGGCCTCAACCAAGAGAATCCCGCTCATGGCGTCACCCACGGCGGGATTGATGCATCGCTGCGCGTGCGTCAACGCGAGGAGCGCCTTGACTTGAGGCATCGCGCGTTGGGTCAACGCCTCCACAGTCGCCTCCTCGATCGCCTTACTCGCGGCGGGCGAGAACAGAGCGGTCCCATGACCGTTTGATTCGAAATACACCCCGATGTCCATCTCCTCTGCTTTGTGATGAAGATGTTTCACGCCGGTCGGGACGCACGCTGGGGGCTCGCCGAGACGCTCGGTGAGAAACTTGGTCGACGCGCCGTTCGCGTACGCCGTCTGGACCACGCCGACGCGAACGTCCGTAAGATACGGTTCGGCCTCGCGCACCATTTCGCCGAGAAAATCGGCGATGAGAACGGCGATCTGATCGCCGTCGACGAGCGCAATGGGTTCGCCCGGCGAGCGCGGCGTCTCAAAGTAAATAAGACGGTCGGCGTCTCCGTCCACCGAAACGCACCGCGTGCCCGGCTCCAAGCTCTCGAACCCACCACGCATGGGTGGCGTTCGTGCTTTTTGAACCAAATCGCTTCCGACGCCATCGTTCAGGGAGGAGTCCGCGGCGTTGCCTCGGTTTCGCAAATCGAACCTCAACCCGTACGATTCCACGGCTTCGCTCAGACCCGCAAGCTTGTCTCCGCCGACACCGTCGGCGCAATCGATCACGAGCGGCGGGAAATTATCGGTGTCGTTTTCGGTCTCGGTCATGTCGTCTTCATCCTTCTCCGTGAGTGCGGCGTATCCTGCGGCGAGACGCGCGTAGTAATCCGCCTCGGCGTCCGGCGCGCCCGTGTTTGTCGCCAGGACGTAATAGTGCAACTGCGGCGTCGTCGCCACCCCTCGATCCACCGCCTCGACCCCCATCGCCCGAATCCCCGCCAGAGCCGCGTCCGCGAGCGCCCGTCCGCTCGCTCGCGTGTCCCTGGCGACGAATACCCGCGGCTTTCGATCGCTCGCTCGAGCCGCCGCCGCCGCCGAAGCGTCAACCATCCTCGCCGCCTCACCGAGCGCCGCGATCTGCGCCTCGGCATCCGCCTCACTCGCATTTGCCAACGCCTCGGCGACGCTCTCGAGCGCCATTGGCATCGTCCCACCGTTCGGCTCGACCAACTTCACGCCGTTGTCCCGAGCCGGATTGTGACTCGCCGTGATCACTATTCCGGTCGTCTGCCCGCCGTGCGCGAGCGAACGCGCGGCCGCGAGCGCGCCGGCGCGGAAACACGTCGAGTGTAAGATCTCAGCTCGCGTACGGAATCCAGCGGTGCCGTAGGAGAACTGTATCGGCGCGCCACCGTCTGATTCCGTAGGTAACGGATGATCCCGCGTCGCTTTCGCGTACGTTTGCGCCCACGCGTGATTTGAGGCGTCGGGAAGTGTCATCGTGCGATTCTCTGTGTGCGTATCTACTTTCGGAGCGACGCGCGTCGAAGAGTGGCGACGAGCGTCGAGAGAATGAAGAATAAGGAAAAGTAAAGTACAAAAGTCACATTCCCGCACTCGTTGACGCTCGTCGTTCGCGATGCGGGCGACGACGACGCGCTCGCCGTCGAGCGCCGTTACCATTCGATCGATCGGTCGACGGCGTTCGCGTTCACGCGCGATGACGCGCGCGAATAACAGCGACGCGAGGGATTATCTACCGAGCACCGAGCGCGAGACGAGTGGGACGTTCGCGACGACGACGGAGCCGCCGCCGACGCGACTGGAGCGCGCGTTCGCGGGCGTGGATCCATTGGCGACCGCGCTCGGGTCGTTGGCGGTGTGGTTGGCGGTGAGCGGACGCAACGTGAAGCGGCGAGCGAAGAGGTGGGAGCTCCGCGCGCGGCGAGCGGAGGCGGAGAATCAGGTGAGGAAGACGACGCGCGCGATCGCTGGCGAGCGATGAACAACACGTCCGTGATGATGTGTTGTTTGTGCACCGCTGCACGATCGAGCGGCGCGGATGACGAGTGAAACGACCGCGCAAGGGCTCCGACGCTCGACGGTTCGTCGAGCGGTGAAGAGAGACGTCGAACACTAATCTTCTCAAAATATCTGACGCGTGCGCTCGAACCAGTCGTGTGACGGGCGTCGATGGGATGTTGATTTAAATCATCGTTTTTGAGACTGACGATCGATCGCGCATCACTGGTTCGCAGGATCTCGAATGGAGACTTCGCGTGGCCACGTCGGTGGCGAGCGGGTCGGGTCCTCCAGAACCACCGCGCGCCCCGAAACCGCCGCCGTCGACACCATCGCCGAGTCAGGCGCCATCGACACCGTCCACCGTGGACACACGAGATGTCATCATCGAAGGTTTACGCATGGAGACGGAGGCGCTAAAGGCGGCGCTCGCACAGGCGCGCGCCGAGGCCCAGCGCGTCTCTCGAGACGACGTCCCGTGAGGCTCACTTTCAAGCATCGTCGTCGTTCGCATCCTACGGATACCATTCATTCACGCCACATAAAATATGCACCACTAGCCTCGTCATCGCCGGTCGCAGACGACCGAACGATTGGAACGCGCGCGAGAGCGCTCGCACGCGGCGTACCACAGATCCTTCGGACGCCGCAGTCTGGAGTGACTCGTATAGGCATTCGCCACACAAAATATGGGAAATTCAACAACGCCTCGCTTGTTTCCGGCGTGCGTTTGAACTCGTCTCTATGAATATGTAATATCGTCCTGTACAAGACCGACACACACATATTAAAAACCAAATTCGTCTTTGTGACCGAAACGCGACACGCCCGAGCCGCCTCGCTCGAAAAACCCTCCGCCTCTCCGCGACGCAAAGAATCATCATGCCCGCGGCTCTCCCCACGGTCACCGTGCAAAACGGCAACGGCGCGTCGTGCGCCATGCCGGAGGTCTTCCTCTCCCCGATCCGCGCTGACATCGTGAACGCCGTGCACACCGGCCTCGCGAAGAACGACAGTACGTCGATGACGATGATGTGACCTCGGGCGCGGACGATCTTCGTGCGCGACGACGCGACGACGTGATCGATGCACGTGCACGGCGAACGAGTACTGACGAAATACAACTCTGTTTTTTACTTGACTCTCAGGGCAAGCGTACGCCGTGTACCGACGTGCCGGCCACCAAACCGCGGCCGAGTCCTGGGGCACCGGTCGCGCGGTCTCTCGTATTCCGCGTGTGCCGGGCGGTGGTACCCACCGCGCCGGTCAAGGGGCGTTCGGTAACATGTGCCGCGGTGGTCGCATGTTCGCGCCGACCAAGGTGAGCGATGCAGCGAGCGAGCGAGGACGCGAGACGCGCTCGAAGATGATCTTGCATTAGGGCTTTGGGCTTTGCTCTTTCTGAACGAGACACGGAGGACTACGACTGACCAGCACTTCCGCTTTTCGCGATTCGTAGACCTGGCGCCGTTGGCACCGACGCGTGAACATTAAGGAAAAGCGCTACGCGGTGTGCTCCGCTATCGCGGCGTCCGCCGTGCCGTCGCTTCTCCTCGCGCGCGGTCACCGCGTCGAGGGCGTCCCGGAGGTTCCGCTCGTCGTCGACGACAGCGCGAGCTCCATCAAGAAGACGGCCAAGGCTGTCGAGCTTCTCAAGCAGCTCGGCGCGTATGCTGACATCGAAAAGGTGAAGGCGAGCCGCAACGTCCGCTCCGGTAAGGGTAAGATGCGTAACCGCCGTTACGTCCAACGCCGCGGTCCGCTCGTCGTCTATTCGGAAGACAACGGCGTCACTCGAGCGTTCCGTAACATTCCTGGCGTTGAGTTGTGCTCCGTCGATCGCCTCGGCTTGCTTACGCTCGCCCCGGGTGGCCACGTCGGTCGCTTCATCATCTGGACGAAGAGCGCGTTTGAGAAGCTTGACTCCATCTTTGGCACCTCCACTTCCAAGAGCGCCTCCAAGAAGGGCTGGAAGCCGCCGACCAACATCATGGCGCAAACTGACTTGACTCGTCTCATCAACTCCGACGAAATTCAGTCCGCTCTCAACGCGCCGAAGCTCGGTGCGATTCGCGCCCACGCTCCGCTCAAGCGCAACCCTCTCAAGAACAAGTCCGCCATGGACAAGCTCAACCCGTATGCCAAGGTTGCTCGCGAGATGCAAGCTCGCGCGCAAGAGGAGCGATCCAAGGCCAAGGCGGCGAAGAGCAACGCGGCGCGCTCGGCGGTCGGTCAAAAGTTCTACGAATCTATGAAGGTCGACTCCAACTACGAGGGCGAGCTCTTCGAGGACTTCGACGACTGGCTCACTCGCGGGGCGCCGGTGGTCCAACAAGGCGACGAATAGACGTCACTCGCTTTTTAGATCGGACTCATTTGGAATCTCTAAGCTACAAGCTATTAGCACTACAAGAATATCGTCTATATCTATCCTCCTCTAAGAAAGTGATGCCTCGGTATCTGAGACCGCTCGACCCCGAACACGCGAGTCAGCGCCTTCACTGCGTTTACCACTGAAGGTGGAGCGCGCGAATCTGGCTCCAGCAAAAACGTCGCCGCAGCCTGGATCGCGATCGAGTGCTGTGATACCTGAGCGATCTCCCGCACTTTGGGCGATTTCGCACAGCAGGTAAGGAATTGCACCGAGGCGACGAGGAGCGTTCGAGCTCTCTCGCTCGTGTTTTCCTCCACGACGAACAAATTTGGAGCGAGTGCGGTGCCTTGACCCCACTGAACGTTACCTTCTTGAGATATCGTCGTTACTGTCTCCGAAAGTGGCGTCAACACATCGCTCAGCGTGCGTTCCGCTTCTTTCCGCTCGCGCGCAAGTGCTTTGCTGCTCAATTTTTTTGCCTTTGTCAAGACTTCTCGCAAGCGCTCAATCTCTCTCGCTCGCGGTGTCTTCTCGTCTACTTTCGAAATGACGTGGAAGGAACCGCGAGTGGAAATCTCTCTAGAGATTGGCGTCGCCAGCGCAGCGTCGGACAGTATCGAAACCGATGCCGAGACGTACGCACGGAAGATGCGCCATACTGCGCTAGAATTGAGCGCGGCTTTTATCATGTCATCCAGAGCAACCTCTGACGCGTTCTCCACGGCCCTTGGCGCTACCGTCGCAGTGTTCATCTCTAGTATCTGGCGATACTGAGTGCTGGACTCGTCACGAGTCGAAGTGGGACGATGAGGCTTCGGAAAAGCAGCCAGCTTTGGGAAAGCTGCCGGCTTTGGAAACGCCGGTGCGACTCCACGCTGTTCAATCGTTGACCTCGCCGTTATGACTTGCGGATGCTTTGCAGATAATACCTTGTCAGTATTTTCTCGTGTGTGCCGATGGAAATCCATAGATTCTTTGAATCCGCTAAGAAGTGGACACAAGACGTCCGACAACACGACGGCGAGACACCCCTTGGTGTGATGGTCCACGGACTCAGCTATAGATTCGTGCGCGAGAACAACGAGTGGAAGTGCCACTGACCCTAGAACGAGCGACGGTGCGATGACGTTTTCATCATCTTTCGTTTTCGCTGGCGTTATCAGGTCGGAAACCAGCTGAGTCGACGTTATGAGTCGCCGCGCCGCGCACTTTTGTGGCGCACCGAACGCGTGGAGCATGAAGTGCGGCAGGTAGGTCCTCACCACAGTCTCACCCGCGAGGCCAAGAGGCGAATTATCATCGCCACAGAGAGATTTTGCGAGGGAAGTGATCAACGCTCGCTCACGTTCGATCACATTCGACGCCCCGATGATGGATTCAAGCGTGCCGCACGTGCACACGGCGAGTTGGCGTTCAGCCACCGAAGCAAGACATTCGTCGGCATCGCGCCGAGCTGTCCGCAATGCGCCATCGATAGCGCACAGTTCGGCGCGAAAAATGTCCGTCGCGCGCTCTTCTAATGCCACCGCTAAGGCGTCGCTGATGTGCAGGCCATCACTTGCTCCCCATACGGATGCCTTTGATGAAGGCAGAAGAGGAATTAAACGTGGTAGAGTAAGAGTCAAAGCTGAGACATCACTCACGTGAGCTAAAGATCGAGCGTCTGCAACGATAAGACACTCGGCACAATGCGTGACGAGTGCTTGAATGATGCCACCGATCGCTCGCACGTGTGGTCCTCTACGAGACTCATCGTCCTGTTTATCTTTGCCAAAAGAGCAGCCTCTGAAGATGCTGACGCAGTGCTCTGGTAATCCCATGGCGATACGACGAATGGACGCCATTGTACTCGCATCTTTCGCAAAAGACTTACTTATTTCTTTCGCCGCCAGCTTAGCCACGGCGACTCTGAAATCGCACTCTTGAGATGTCATTAGTGTGCCCAGCTGTTCACCGGCAACGCCAACACGAGCATCGCCGCGCCTCTTCTTCCCTCGTAAAACCGTAGCTACGGCAGCTCCACCATTCGATTGC
The DNA here is from genome assembly GCF_000214015.3 of Ostreococcus tauri. NCBI lineage: Eukaryota > Viridiplantae > Chlorophyta > Mamiellophyceae > Mamiellales > Bathycoccaceae > Ostreococcus > Ostreococcus tauri. The sequence goes on from NC_014441.2 coordinate 237,994, forward strand.
GACCAACCGACCGAGGTGACGGAGCTAGCTTCTTGATTCATTATCGACAACTCTCCGCGTGCGCACAATGCGACGGCGAGCGGCAAGGCACCGCCCGACACAATGTCCACTGCCAAAGCAAACCAAGCGCACAGCGCTGGTTTCAAGTCAGACAGCGGCGCGCACTTATCCGAGAATGAGGCCGGAGAGCAGAGCGTCGCCAACGATCGCGAGACGAAAATTCGTTCGCGCCAGTCCTCGGACATTGATCTCTTCTCCACATCACCCAACGTCTCGAGCACTGTAGCTGACTGCCCTTGGTCGGCCACGATGAGGACGGCATACGCAGTGGCCCAAGCAACCGAGGCCTCGGCGATTATGGCTCCGTCGTTCATGGCTCCCTTAGTTCCGGCTCTCGAAGACACCACCGAACCCGTCATTTTCACGCAGTCGGCCAATGATCTCATGACTCGAATCATTTCGTCAAATATCTTTGTTTGAGCCTGTCCTTGCGCACCATTCGTAGCTCGCCACGCGAGCCAGATTCCGAGGCACGTCGTCGCCGCGCGTAGAAGGACGCATCGAGGCGCGGGATCCTCGCTGGCAGTATTTTGAGCCGCAAGCGAGCTTAGTAGTTGCTTCAGGCAAAGTATAGCTTGGTCATCAGATCCTGCGCGTACGCACGCACGGAACAACTCCACGTGCACGCTCGCTCGATGCTGCAAGCGCTGAGACGCAGTGGAAAAGGGGAACGAGTGCCCGCCGAGTGCGGTAAAACCGTCGTCGCCGAGGGAATTCTCTGCCGGATTGTCTGTTACCTTGCTCAAGCGAGCGTCGTTGAGCCATCTACCGAGCTCACGGTGTAAAACTTTGCGCTCAATCGCGCACTTGGAGAGATGGTCACCGAGCGCTCGGTATAAAGATTCACACGAAACACCTCGCACGAACGGTGCGTCTGCGGCTTGAAATGTTTCCTCGTACGGTCTCAATGCGAGCGGCGCGCACACACGACAACACGCCGCCGGATTTCGCACAATCAAACGCCACTCTTTCGTCGCACCTGAGTTCACATCTGCACCGTGAAGTCGCTGCCAAAGAGCTCTCACGGGATGGCGATCCGCGGTACATCGGGGCCACCAGGCGATAAGCTCCTCAATTCGTTCGGTGAGGGCGCGTACGTACTCCTCTTCGCTGTACGTCGCCGCTGGCGAAGCTTGCTGTTCGTTCGGACGACCTGACAGGCGAGTCTCATCGAGTAACCATCCAATCACAGCCCACGCCTGTGACACCCAATTCGTGCCGACAGCGTGTTCAAATTGATACCCCTCGGAATACCATATCCTTGCCACCGTAAATGTGAGCTCCCAGCCCGCTTCAAGACACACCGCGTGACTGCTATCATCAAGCATCTCATTAGACTTGAGCATCAACTTGTGATGCCTCTCCTCTCGTTCATCATCTACGAACACGCGCAAGCAATCGCCAAAGACTGCCCAGAACCCATTCGCGCGCTCAAGGAGCGCCATGGAAAGCCGCCAGTCGCCGATTTCGTCCAAACTCATCTTCTCAGCCGCTCGATGCTCGCCCGACGTCTTTGTCTGGACTCCCACTCTTCCGACGCTGTGTCGACTAGCGAAATCTCTCATCGCTTTTTCGAGCACTCGCACTCCTTCTCGCTTCGTGTCTTCTACCATCGCTTGCTGTTCGACGTTGTACTCGACGTCGCGCTCGATGACGTGCGTTGGCGCATGTCTGGCGTCGACAGCCGGGCGCTGAGTTCCGAAGACACGATGCTCAAACTTCCAAGGCGCCAACGCCTTTGAAAACATCGACGTGATCGTCGCCTGTCGCGAGACGGCTCGCTCGATCATAGTGTTCGCATTCATCTTTCCGAACGTCTGCGCTCGATTCATCGGACGCGCTATCGTCGTCGAAGGAACGAGAACGACATCGTCCATTTCACCTTCATCACGCTGCGTCGTTCTCGGCGCGGACTCCATCGCGTCCAAACGCTCCGAAAGAATCGTTCGCTCTCGAGATCCACCCTCGTCCTCGCTCTCGTTCTCATCCTCCACCAATGCAGGACGTGCCAAGACGTCCACGACGTTGACCGCTGCGTCTCGCTTGCGCTTTCCGCGACCGAACTGCTCGCTCGCTACCTCTGCCTTCGAGAACCCCCTCACGCCCGCCGTGCGATCGTGACTCGCGTCGCTGTGCACCGAGCACTCTCCATCCGAGACTTCGAACCCACCGATCGATCGATCGAGCGCCAGAGCATCGTCCTCGTCCGTCGTCTCTTCAACGCTCGCCGCCGCTGCGGCGTCTACAGTGGCGTCTCTCCCACCCGCTCTCTCTTCTCTCCGGCGACGATGCGCGTCCAACATCGAGCGCGTAATCAACCCGCGATCGTACCCGTCGGCGTCCGAGGCGTCATCACCGTCGGAGTCCGGGACGAAGAACGGAGAGGCGCGAGAGAGAATGATTTTTGATTTTTTCGTCTTCGACGCGTCGACGTCGCGCGCGTCGCGCATCGCGCCCGTACGGCGCGTCTCTACCGTCAGTGACGCGCCTATGGCGTTCGAGCGCGTCGGGAGGAAGCGCTCGGGAGACGCGCAGGCGTGTGGAGACTGAAAAGATGTTTGATTGATTTGAATGCGCGCAGAGCTGTCATCGAGCGCTACGGCGACCGAGCGCACGCTCGATCGGTGTCGACGTTTGGCGTTGAAACTGTTGGTATATTAATATTAATCGAACGAAAACGTGCGTCGCGATCGCGGCGCGTCGAACGTTTCGGCGACGCGCAATGCGCGAACTAGAAGACAAAGCCGCTCAGGATGATGAGGACGGGTCCGAGCACCGGGAGACGCTCAAGAGCGCGCTCGACAAGACCGTCCGAAGCCTCACTCTCGACACTTCGGTGCTTCCTAGTAGAGCGTTTGTCAGGAATGCGGCGACGACCGTCGCGGCGACGACCACGCGTATCGTCTCGTTTACCTTTAGACACGCCTCGCAACAGTGGCAAGCGCGAAGCGGCTCTGGTGAAGCCACCAATTCCAGCCAGAGCACCACCGCGCTCGCGATCGACGCCGTGTACGCCCTCGAGGCCGCCTTGACGCTTGTTCAGGTACTGGCGCCAGACGGTAGTCTCGCGCCATGCACACTCTGCGTACGACATGCTCAGCAAAAACACCATGTTCGTCGTCGCCTTCACCTCCCTAAAGTTCACCGTCACCTTGTTCGATGGTGGCGTCGCGGCGAAGCTCAGGATGCTCGCCAAAGCTAGGGCAAAACCACCGTTCTCGGCGTAGACCTCACCGGTGCTCACGAGCTCGTATGAGGCCATGATGGCGAGCGCGTTTGTCACCGGTTGCAAGCGACGGAAGAAGCCATTCACCCAAGGCAAGGCGTCGAGGAAGACTTCGTGGTAGAGCATCCCACGATGCTCACGAACTTCTCCAGCAAGTTGACCGCCCGGAATAGGCCACATCGCACCAATGAAGGAGATTAAGCTTAGCGGCGGAACGACGATGGCGGCAGCCTCAGAGATTGCGCCCCGAGCGCCCACTGCATTCGATCGGCCCATGGACGCGAGCGTTGCAGGCAGCAGCAGCGGCGCTGCGCGGCGAGCCATAGCCTGCGGTACTGATATGCGTCGGAGCAATCTTTGTCCAATCTTTGACGATATTGCCAAGATCATGTTGTGCGCGGCTTGAATACCACAGTTTGTGGCGAGAGCGACGATTGCGAGCTTTGCGCCACCGCCGTGCGCTTTTTCAATTCGAGCGCTATCCAAGGTCTTCAGAAATGCCTTCACGTGCCCACCGGCAACGAGCAGTCGAAAAAGCTTTGCGCCTAAACCATGCTTGGCTTCGAAGAGCTTACTGACGCCCTTGTCGCGATCGCCGCGCTGTGCGAGCGTGTCCTCGCCCGCGGCCCAAGCAGCGGCGCGACGCATCTGCGCCTCGAGATTTCTCCTTGTCCTCGCGCTCGCGGGTGAATTCGGGGGGATCCTCGTACCGAGCGGCGTTCTCATTGGCGAGGGCGTCCACGGTGCCTTCACGGGCGTCGGCGTCGCGCTCGAGGTCGGCGACACAAACTCCTCTCGCTCGCTCTTGTCCGCTCGCGAAGGCGTCCTTGGCGGCAACGACGCCACCTCCGGTGGCGACTTCGAACCTTGCCCGAAGAAACCTCCGGCGTTTCGAAACGCAAAGGACCCCTCCGAACTTTTCGCCGGTGACTCCTCCGGCGACGCGACCGACTTAACCGGAGATACCTTTGGAATCGCGCCGTCGTGCACCGCCTGTCCAACGTCCCGCATCGTCGCCAACCGCTCGATCGAGCGAAAACTCGCCGCGAAATCCCGCCCACCACCGTCATTGCGTTCTGCCACATGCGCTTCTGCCTCGCGAATCCTCAACGAATCCTTCTTCTCCGCGCTCACGCTCGCGCCAGCCGCGCCGCTCGCTCGTCTCCGCGTCGCCAACTCTTCCATAAAAGTCATCTCCCCGCTCGTCGTGTCGCTCTCCGCGCTCGCGACGTACGTGAACCCTCTACTCGCGCTTCCCACCGCGTCGTACGTCTTTTGATGCGCCCGCGACGCGCTTCTATCGAGCGTGGTCGAGCGATGCAGTGGGACGTAACTCGAGCTGCCGTTGGACACCGACGCGCTGTTCGACGCCGGGACGCCCCGCACGCGCGTCGCGTTCGACGCGCGCGCGCGCGTGAGCGAGGCGAAGTCATCGGTGACGTCTTCGACGTACACGCGGTCGCCGCGCGAGTGAGACATGGAGAGGAGCGACGAGGAGGGGAATGAAGTGGAAAGCTGTTGAGAGTCAAGAGACACACAGACATCCACCGCGGCGCGGCGCGCGCGTCGAAGGTATGAAGCGTAATTTACAGCGAATGCGCTATCGTGATGGTACAACTAAGCGAAAGAGACACCGCCGTTTTGAATCGTCGGTGGGTTACCGCGACGGCGGAAGAAGGCGACGCACGCGGTGAGCGCGCGCGCGAGCTCGGATTTGAGGACGTCCGCGACGAGCGACCGACCTTCGGTCGATTTGAGCGCGTCGAGGCTGACCCTGAACTTACTCGTTCCAGTGAACGCGCTCACGTCGGAGAGCATGGCGAAGAGTTTCTTCATTGAGAGCGAGCCGGTGTCGTTGTCGGTGGCGAGCTGGCGAATGACGCGTCGGATCACCGGGGATCGGTCCGGATTCGCGAGCGCTCGCGCCATGGCGTACGGATAGACCACGGCGAGAATGTTGAAATTTGGATCGGCGGATTTCGCCATTCCTTCCAGCGTTCCCAGAGCTCGGGCGTTATTCAAGAAGTACGGTGGTAAGACGAACTTGAACCGCGGAACGAGGGCAAAGAGGGCGAAGAGGAGTTGGTCGAATCGAACGTCCGGGACGCCGCCATCCTCGGGAAATTTCAGCGTCGCGTTCGCCGCCTCCTCGAGCGCTCGCTCGAGCTCACGCATCTCCGTCTCGTCTTCGATGACTTCTGGTGGTATCAGCATGAGTTCACCGAACAAGCGCCCCACGGCGGCGTAGTCCCGACTGAAAATCAACAGCGCCACGGCGGCGACCAAACCGTCTCGCACTTGCTGCGGGACCTCAGAAACGAGTCCAAAATCGAGGTACGCCAAGCCCCCGTTCGGGAGTTTCAACACGTTCCCACCGTGCGGATCGGCGTGCATGACCCCCGTCTCGATCAACTGACTCAGCGTGCACGCGATGCCGAGCTTGACGTACGGCAAGTCGTCGCTCGACACCGCGCGATTGGCTCCGCCGGTGAGCTTTTCGCCCTCGATCCACTCCGTGACGATCACGCGTCGACCGACGCCGTACTTATCGATCAATCGCGGTACCTTGATCCCAGGTTTCGGAAAACTCTTCGCCTTGCTCCCGCGCTCGCCGTAGAGCGCGTCAAACTTTTTCAGATTGCTCGCCTCGCGTCTAAAATCCATCTCTTCGTACAGCCGAGACGCGAACTCGTCCACGGCGTCCACCGCGCGCGCCCGCACCCCCCCCACGCGCTCGACCAACCAAGCGCCCAGGCGCAGTAACGCATAATCCGCGTCCACCACATCCTCGATGCCCGGTCGCCGCACCTTGATCGCCACCGTCTCTCCGTCCAGCGTCGCGCGATACACCTGCGCGAGCGACGCCGCCGCCGCCGCCCCACCCGCGGGTCCCGCGCCGCGCGCGCCACCGGACTCCCCACCCCGTAAGTTCCTCCTCGATCACCCGCACCGCGGATCGCATCGTCGAAGAAATCCATCCCATCGGCACAGCGTCGACAACTCTCTCGACGCCTCCGCGCCGACGACGTCCGCCGCGACGCGAGCGCCTGCCCGAATTTCACAAAACGTCGGTCCAATCACCATCGCCGCGCCATCGCCGCGCCGGGGTCCCGCGACGCGCGCGCCACCGCGACGAACGCCGCGACGACGTCCACCGCGCGCGACGCCGCGGTCATCGCGCGCGAGGCCGCGTCGTCGTCTTTCCATGAATCCATCCTCGGGACATCTCGCGCGTCGGCGTCATCGCGTCCACGTCGCCCGCGCGTTCGCCCGCGCGCCCGACGCCGCGTCCGCGACCGCGCGCGCGACCGCACGTCGTCGCGCGCGCGGGCGAACGCGCCGCCGAGGACGACGCGCGCGGACGACGTGGACATCGCTCGGCGGCGCGTCGGTGCGTGCGGTCGTGGACGTCCACACACGCGCGCGCGCGACGCGTCGAGGACGCGAGGACGTCCGTGGACGTCCCTCGAACGCGCGCGCGCGGGTCGGGGGGGCGTCGACGCCACACGGGCGACGGGGGGGACGGATAAGGCGATCGCGCGGGGCGTCGTGGGATGATGATGATGATTCGATCGCGCGTCGACGTCGTGGGCGCGGGCGCGCGGGCGACGCCGACGTCGCGGGAGGATGGTGGACGGTGTTTCGCGCGAAGGAAAGGGTCGACGGGCGCGAAGGCGGCGATGGTGGGTTGGGCGGACGACGCGCGCGGGGGGCGGAGGGTTATCGCGGCGGCGCGCGCGACGACGGGCGACGACGGGCGATTGAAGACGCCGGCGCGGCGTCGGCGGGGTGGGAAGGCGGGGGTGAAGCGGATGCTTCGGGTGGTGGGGGCGATCGCGGACGCGGGGTCGACGACGGCGGCGGCGGCGGCGGCGGCGGCGGCGGCGACGGCGACGACGTCGGCTGGGATGGAACCAAAGCCGATGATCGCGCAAAAGGTGAGCAAGCACACGAAGACGAGCGAGGTGAGCGAGAGTAAGGGTGAAAGCTCGGCGGTGGCGAACAGAAGGCTCACGCGGGCGAAGTTTTCGGACGAGGCGTCGTACACGCGCCGACGCAAGTTTCCGGTGTTGTTTTACAGTAAGGAGATGGAACCTCTCGCACACAAGGTCGCGGCGGCGAGCGAGAACGTGGTGGAGCTGGGACAGATTGATTGGCGAACGTTCCCGGATGGGTTTCCTGATTTATTCATCAACGACGCGTACGACGTGCGGGATCGTCACGTGGCGTTTTTAGCCTCGTTCCACTCGCCGGAGGTCATCTTCGAGCAGTTGAGCATCATCTACTCGTTGCCCAAGATGTTCGTGGCGTCGTTCACGCTCGTGCTGCCGTTTTTCCCCACCGGCACCGCCGAGCGAGTGGTTCGCGAGGGCGAGGTGGCGACGGCGGTAACTCTGGCGAGGATTTTGAGTAACATTCCGCCGTCTCGCGGCGGGCCGACGAGTACGATCATCTTCGACATTCACGCCCTGCAGGAGCGATTTTATTTTGGTGATAGTATCTTGCCGTGCTTCGAGAGCGGGATCCCGCTCCTTCTCGAGCGCTTGAATGCGCTCGAGGATTCCAACAACGTCGTCATCGCGTATCCGGATGAAGGGGCGTACAAGCGATTCCATTCCTTCTTCGCCGGAGCCGGATACGAGTGCGTGGTGTGCACCAAGGTACGCGAGGGGTCAAAGCGTATCGTGAAACTCAAGGAAGGTGAGCCCATTGGTCGTCACGTCGTTATCGTCGACGATCTCGTGCAGTCAGGTTCGACGCTCATTGAGTGTCAAAAGTTGCTACATCGCCTCGGCGCCGCCAAGGTCTCCGCCTACGCCACTCACGGCGTGTTCCCCAACGCCTCCTGGAAGCGGTTTACCTCCTCCGGCGTCGGCGGACAAGGTTTTTCCAACTTTTGGATCACCGATTCCTGCCCGCAGACCGTTGAGGCGATCGCCGGGCACGAGCCGTTCGAAGTCTTGTCCCTCGCGCGCGCCATCGTGGACGCCCTCGAGGTCTAGTCAATCCATGTCCATCGCGCACGTCGCGTTTGACCCCGTCGCATCATTCAATGTTCATTCATATCTTCGTTAGCGCCACTCTTTCGCTCTTCGTCATCGTAATCATCCTCACGCGGGCCCATCGCGTCGTCATCGACGCTCCGCCCGCCGCGCTCACCGTCGCCTCAGACCCCTAACCAACCACCCGCTCGCGTCACACGCCGACGCGTCATGCGCGTCGCCGCGCGCGCCCCCATCGCGCACCGCACCACACACGTCGTCGCTCGACATCGCCGGAGCTCTCAGAAACGTCCAAACGAACGCGGGATCACGACGAAATCTACAACGAACGAGGATGACTCGACATCATCACAGTCGAACGAAAACAACGGATTACCGGTGATCGAGGCTTCGTCGACGCTGTACGAGACGTTAAACATCCGCGAAGGGGCTTCCGAACGCGAGATCCGAAGCGCGTTTCTGAGCATGAGCAAGATGTACCACCCGGACGTGCGACGGGCGAGCGCGCTCGACGGTTCGATGATTCGCGTGAACGAAGCGTACGAGACGTTGATCGATGCTTCGCGGAGACGTGCGTACGACGGTGAACTGCGAAAATTGCGAATGAAAAATGGATCCAAAAGCGGACGGAGAGGCGATGGGGTAACGGCGGTGACGCAGGGATTGGTCGGGCCGATTGTTTCGGACGTCATGGCTAGTCTGGACGTTTGCGACGCAAACGAGTGCGCGTTAGATATCTCTGAGAACACCGCGGACGCGATTCGACAGTGGGCGAAGACGTTGGCGTTTACGTCTGAGCTGCCGTTACCGCTACCACTGTCGGTGGACGATCTCCCGACGGGAGCACGGTTGGCGTTCATGCGATACGACTCTAGCCAAGGCTTGCGTGAAGCGGGAGCCCTCACCATGGAAGTTCGCGAAGACGACACCGGAGCCAGAGTCGAGGTGAAACGAACCTTTACGAAATCGTCCGAGGCGGCGAGAGGACAGATTCCTGGTGAGGCGAGGGTGATGCAGTCGTTTATTGATGAATTTAGTTTTCTCATAGCCGACGACGACTTACCGCAGGCGGCGACAAACGCGCAAGCGCGCAATCTCGGCGGACTCGGAAGCGCGCTCGCCGCCTTCTTCCTACCAGGTTTACCAATGTTTGGCGCGACGAGAACCGCCCCGGGAGGGGCGTACCAGGCTTACAAGCTGAGACGAGACGCCAAGCACATCGAATAGGAGCTAGTACAACTTTTTCATCTTACACTTTTTCATCTTACACTTTTTCATCACCGTCCACTCGTCGCCATCGCTATGATTTGTTCGCCGTACGCGTCCGCGATCCCTTTCATCCCCTTTTGCGCCCGAGACACGGTCGGGATCGGTCCCCACCACAGACCGAGCACCCCGACGAAGAACGCTTTGTCTTCAACGGTGCACGTCCTGGCGACGACCCAATCGTCCGTCGTCACCCGTCCCTCCCCGCCCGTCATCGCGTTCGAAACCTTACGCATCATCCCACGCATCGTTCCACGTTCACCATCGTCCAATGTCGCCCTGGCGTACGTTCTAAACGCCTTTCTCGCTTTCGCGCGCCACGCCCGCCACCCGCCGTTCCGCTCGTCCTCTGCGTCCGCGCTCGGCGTCATCAAATCTCTCGTGAATCCCGAGAACCACCGCTCAAACGAACGCTTCGTCGGTTTCGTGACGCTACACGCGATCGCGAGCGCGGTGAGCGTGGATAACGCCCGCGTCGTCGCGCTCTGTCTGATGTCCCGGAGCGCTGATGAAAACTCCCTCGTCCGCGCGCGGGCTGACAGAGTCCACGTCGCGGCGACGACGGAGGACTCACGCTTGACGGAGGCGACGGCGAAAACGAGGGCGCACGCGACGGCGAGGCGATACGCGGCGTCGGAGGCGTCGTCGGGCATGGTGTGACGAGCGATGGGTGATGGGCCGCGGAGGCGAACGAGACAAAGCCATGTGACACCGTTGATCGCCAAACGGACTACTACATCTTACGAACAGTGGTGAAATCGATGCCTCGATCGATCCACTGATTACGAAGAGAGACGAGGACGCGATCGAGCACGGCGTCGTCATCGCCGTACGCCGGAAGAGGACGGAAGATGCGCTCGCCGTGCGCGACGGCGATGGCGGCGCTCAAATCACGCGTCGCGGTTGCGTCGAGCGTGCCCTCGGGACAGATCACTTTTTGCACAAACGTGGCCTCGTCCACGAAATCAAAGTGTCCGGCTCCGCAGGAGATCCCCCACGGTGGGTGATCGCGCGCCACCGCGCCGCTCGGCGACGCCGCGAAGAACTGCTCATAATTTGACGAAGCGGGCGCGCACTCGCCGCCGTTCACTCCGCCTACGATCGCTATCGGTGGCACACGCGATGGATTCGCCTCCATAACCGCGAGCGATGACGGATACCCCGGTGCGATCGGTGCGTACACGGTGTTGTCCACGGGATCGAGCAGACACACCGCCTTGACGCGGTCGTCTCTCGTCGCCTGAAGCATCGAAATCTTCCCGCCGCGACTGTGCCCGATCAAGTACACGTTTTGCGAGTCCGCGTATGGCGACAGCAACACGTCTGAACCGATCCACGATATTAAATCATCCAAAATCGCCGCGCTCACGTCGTCGTCGAGCGTTCCACCGGCGACAGATTCCGTCTTTGTGTACGTCACCGCCACGAACCCCCACGAGCACAACCGCCGCGCGAGCGTCGCGTACGCGTCGCCATCGATCAAAAACCCGGGCGTGATGATCGCCACCGGATACGGCGCCGCCACATCACCCCTCGATCCGTCCTCGCTCGTCGACGCACCCGCATCGATCCCCCGGACGCCGCGCACCGGAAACAACGCGTCCACCGCGAACTCCGTGCGCGGCACGTACACCTTGATTCTCGTCAAGCAGCTCAATCCCGTGCACATGGGAAAGCACCGATCGCACGTGTGCTCCAACTGCGGGAGCGTTCGCACGCGATAGGGTCCCGGAAGCGCGTGATCGGGCGCGTGCTCTCCATCCGCGTCCGTCCCGCCCGCCCGCGCCCATCCGCGCGCCGACGCATCCGCCCCGAGCACCATCGCGATCGACACCGACGTCGCGAACGCGCGACGCGTCGTCGACGTCGACGCCATCGCGTGCGTCCTCGTTCGCGCTCGCGTGGACGTCTCTCCGTCCCTCGCGGCGTCGAACGCGTCGACGGAATCATCGTCGCGCGCCGATGGAATCGTCTCCATCCTCGCGCGTCGCCGCCCCTCGCGCGCGCGCGCGCGCGGGACCCGGGCGCGCGCGCGCACGACCCATCGCGCGGTCGCGGAGCCGTCGAGCGCGCGCATCGAGCGGCGGCGACGGCGTGTGCGGCGGCGCGCGCGGTGATGTCGGCGCTCGACGAACTCGCCGTGGCGAGGACACTCGGCGACGCGCGCGCGCGACGGTGGGACGCGCGCGCGAGCTCGACGGGACGGTGACGACGCGCCGGACGCGGGGGCGAGACGCGGGGTCGATCGACGCGAGCGTCGCGCGTGGAGCTCGGACGGTGGCATGTTGTACCTCATCGGCCTCGGACTCGGAAACGAACGCGACGTCACGCTCCGAGGCCTGGACGCGATACGGTCGTGCGCCAAGGTGTACTTGGAGGCGTACACGTCCGTTTTGGGGGTCGATGCGTCGCGCATGGAGGCACTGTACGAGAAACCGGTCGTCGCGTGCGACAGACGATTCGTCGAGCAAGGCGTGGACGCGGTGCTCGATGAGGCGAAAGATACGGACGTGGCGTTTTGCGTGGTCGGTGACGCGTTCGCGGCGACGACGCACGGGGATTTAGTGATTCGAGCGCGAGAGAAAGGGGTGGCGGTGCGAGCGGTGTACAACGCGAGCATCATGAACGCCGTCGCGGGAACCGGGTTGTCGTTGTACAACTTTGGACGGACCGTGTCGATTTGTTTCTTCACGCCGACGTGGAGACCGGATAGCTTTTACGATTGGGTGCGAGAGAATCGAAAGACCGGGGCGCACACGCTGTGTTTGCTGGATATTCGCGTGAAGGAGCCGACGGTGAAGGCGCTGTGCAGAGGCATCGAGGAGTATGAGCCGCCGAGGTTCATGACGGCGGCGACGGCGGCGACGCAGATGCTCGAGGTCGAGGAGACGAGGGGCGAGGGAGCGTATTCCGAGGACACCATGTGCGTCGCGGTGGCGCGCGTGGGGCAGGACGACGAGAAGATTCGCGCGTGCACGCTTGGAGAGATGCGTCGGGTGGACATGGGCGCGCCGTTGCACTCGCTCGTGCTCGTCGGCGACGTCATGGACATCGAATCTGCCATGCTCGCCACGCACGAGGTAAAACCAGAAGATTATTACGAGGGTGAACCGCCGTCGCAGATGCTGGACGCGTAGACATCCCTCGATTAAAAGTCGACAGTTGAAGTTTGATTTTTTTCTTTGTTAAAACACTCGCGCGCACGGACGAACGCGTCGCATCCCGAGCGCGTCTCGTTCGTCATCTCTCGTCTGATACGTCCATCTCACGGCGTCCCCGCTCGTCCTCTCGTGCACTCCGTCGCGCACCGCTTCAAGCACTTTTCGTTCCACCCCGGCACCCCGTGCTGCGCCGTGCACACCACCCGCGCGCACGCGTCCACGCACGCGTCCGTTCCGCTCATTCCGCACACCGTCACGCACGTGTGCGGCATCTCACTCTTTCCTAAACCCCCGAGCTTACTCATCAGACGATCGCTCGCGCACACGCGTTCGCACGCGAACATGGTTTCGTTTTCATCCACCGTCCCTCGTCTGACCTCGCTCGGCGGTCCCTTCGCCCCGAGCATCGCCTTCGCGACGGCCGCCGCCGCCGTGGCCGCGCCGATGGGCGCCGCGATCAGCGCCAGCTGCACCATGGCGCTATCACGGAGACTGAGAGAGAACGCGCGCGCGATTGAATGAAACGAACGGTTTCAATCGAATGAGTGAACGAACGAACGACCGTGCGATCGATCGAGCGCGCTCGCGGAACGGTGCGAGGGAGAGAAGAGAGGTGTGAGAAAGATCTCTGAACCGCGCGCGACCGAGCGTCGATGGGTTGACGATGGTGGACGACGCGGAATGATGATCGCGTGCGCGGTGGAGGGCCAGGCCAGGCGAGGCGCGTTGACAGGACAGAAATTTTCAATCACTACGAATGCTACGCGAACATCGCGCTAGAGGATGCCGTTCAGGATGCGCTGGTAGAAGTCGTACTGACGCGTGCTCCAAGCATCGCAGGAGTCAGAGATCAGTGCCTTGACGTTGTCGATGACTTCGTCTTCATTCAGGTGAAGAAGGAAACGTCTTCGCAGCTGCTTGAGCACTTTGGGTCCAGCAGAGAAACAAGGGCAGCCACTGTCGCCCATCATTTGCACCAGCAAGACGATGCGTGCGGCGTGCTTACGCACGGCGGTGAAGCCGTGGATCACGAGGGCCTTGTATGCGTCAAACGCGTCCGAGTTTTTGCCCTCGATGTCGCTGTCCATGAGCTCAAGGTACTCCTTGGTCAGCTTGAACGGGGCCGACTCGAAATTTATCCCGCCAGGAGACGTGGAGAGCATGAAGTTAAAGTCAATGTGGATCAAGTGACCATCTTCATGCATCAAAATATTGCCGTTGTGACGATCTTTTACTTGAAGTAGGTACGTCAGGACGGAATACCCGGCGAGAGACTCCACAAAGTTGGCTTGTGCCTCACGGAATTGTGGGGTTCCGACGCCGAATTTGCGTTCAAAGTGCGAGCGCAGCGTCGTACCACGAGGAGAGCGAGACTTGAGCGCGTGAATGCTCGGAGCATCTGTCACCGCTTCGATCAACGCACTGTGTGAGTTCGTCGTCAAAATGTCAAAGTCTCTGATCCAACAGCCCACTTTCGCTTCCCTAAAGATTTCGGCGAAAGTGCGCACGAGCTGCAACGCTAATAACTCCTGTCTGCAATTGTCACCAGCCTTGATGATAATCGGTCGCAGTCCCCATCCAGGAAGATTGCCGTAAGGAGACGACCTGCGAATGCGCTCGACCTTGTCCTTCCATGCTTCACCCAAACCACCAGCGCTACGCTTGTGAGGGGACGACGTCATCGTCGCACCGACACCGTTCGCTTTGGGCAGTTCGATTTCGTCCTCAACCGCGTTCTCAAACTCAATTCGTTCCTGCGATAGTCTTGTACCTTTTATGTGCGCCGCGAGTTCAATCAATGCAATATCTGACGGTTTACGCCGGTGCGGAGACTGTTGTGGTAAAGCCACGATCTTGTCCTTCGCGGCGATGACAGTCAGCGAAAGCATCTGACTTTTTTCGTCCACGGTGAGGATGGCGCTCAATGCTTTGTCCTCGTTCGAATCTTGTGAATCATCGTCGCTTTCCTTTCTAAAGTGCATCCTCCCCATGGACTCTCTTTCGAACGATCTTCGCATGCGCTCCTGGAAGCTGCTAGTCTCGAAATCGTCATCGTGTGCGTCTGTCGGATAAAAGTCGTCCACGTGCGGAAGACCGGCCGATTCAGTGGAAGACGTGGCGTTGTGCATCTCTTCTTGCGTGGGGTTTGAATTCACGACTTCCAAGCACACCAGGTATGGCGCCTTTTCACGACTGTTCAACAGCACGGCCTCTTCCCACGGGATTCGAATCACTCTTTCCATTTCTTTGTGACCCATGGGGAACAAGATACCTGTACCTTTATCCATGTGACGGAAGCGCTTATTGATCTGCAACAACTTGTATCGCAAAATCTTTTGGCGACCCTCGAGCGGGAAAACCCGCGACAAAGTCAACGAGAGCTCGCACAAGTCGTCCGTGAGCTTCATCGTCGCCTCGAATGTCTTTTTGCGCAGACGTAGTGCTCTGGCTCCGTCCTCAGCGGGCATTTCACCCGTCCCGCACACGCTGAAGAGTGTGGACAATCCGCTGACAGCTTTTCGCGGTTGCGTTACTTCCTTCGCCGTCGCTTCCTTTGCCAACCTCTCTTTGAACTCCTTACTCTTCTTCGCGGCCTCTTTCTTCAAGCCCGAGGGAGAAGACATGAATGAGAGCGCACGCGAGACACCGGCGAGAAATCCGTTCGATGCGGGTGGCGACTCTGGCACTTGCTTCTTCTCCACGCTCTGCGATCGAGACGGCGACTTGGCCATGCCAAAAATGCGCCTCGGCGGCGTCACCGGGATGGGGATTCCGGACGATTTCGACGCCGATGTTGATTTATCCCGTTTCAACGGGCTCGTGCCGAACGTCCGCTCGCCCGACGGCGCCCTCCGCAGGCGCTCCTCGAACGGCGCCTCCCACGTGCCGTTGGACACCGCCTCGTCCGCGCACCTATCCCTGAATTCCAGCACCGCTCTCTTATCCTCACCGTCCCCCGCGCTCGCCGCAAGCAACCAACAAATCTTCGTCGCCAACCTCAACGACCGTCTGCACGTCAACACGATCATGCGTTCCAACGACTCTCCCTGCTCGCCGCCCGAACCCGCGTCGATCGTTCCCTCTCCGCGTCCGCCTCGTCTCCGTCGCTCCATCCACATCGTCACGATCTGCGACAGATACCGCTCCAGTCCCGCATCACTACTCTCTCGATACAACCGCGCGCACAGATAATCGCTCATTCGCGCGTGTTCCTGCCGTTCCCACAGGTTACTCACCGCCACCCACTCGTTGAACACGTCCAGGGACTCAAAATAATCGAGCAAATGCGCGCTCGTGTGCCGCGCCGACGCCGGCGACGCGCGCGCGTCCGCGACATCGTTCGTCCCAGACGTCGTCGCCACCGTCACGCCCGCGCGCGCGTCCGTCGCCGTCGTCGGCGGTCCACCGACCGATGTCCCGAACGTTGCCGTCGATGCGTCGTCGCCGTCGCCGTCGCGCGATGTCGCGGCGTCCGAGCCGAGGCGCTCGATGGAGTCCACGAGCCACGCGCCGCCGCTCTCGTGCCGGCCGTGCCGTCGCGGTCGAGGCCCAGCGCGCATGGCGACGTCGCGATGCGCGGGGACGGGGGCGATGGGTCGGTCGTGCGCTGGCGTGAACACCCGAGACGATGTGGATCAAATGACAGTCGTCGCGTACGCGGAGGAGGCGGGCTAGGTGGGCAGCTACGGATGGGTGGGAATCGCGTCGTCGGCGTCACCGGCGTGGTGTCCATGTTTGTGCCTGTGCCGACCGAACGGACGGAAGTTCTCGGGCATGCCCACGAACTGTAACGATCGCCACTGCTTGAAGACAAAGGCGCACGTGGCGCAGTTGAGGACGACGACGAGCGCGGCGAAGACGAGGGACGCCTTGGCGTACGCCGCGTTCTTGCACACGGAGTAATCCGATTCGATCACCGTGGACGTACACGATATGACGCTCAGAGAGACGAAGGCGATCATGCACAGCGTGAACAACGCGTGCACGACGAATTCGGTCCCGGGCGGCGGGCCGCGACTGAAGAGATACAACCCGATCAGCAACACGGTGTACACCCAAAACGCCGCGTAGACGCCGACCACACCCTTGAACTGATAGAAACTCGTAAACCCACACCCATTGACGCCGCAATTGTTCAAAGTCTCCATCTCCGGTCCCGCCAGACTCTCCGTCTGTCTCGCCATGAACGCAAACGCCGTGACGGAGAGCACCTGCAAATCATTATGAAAACAATAATCCCGGGTCAGTCTTTCCATCGAATCGCGTCGTTTCAATCCTCCGAACGCGATAATCACGGGTCGCGTCCGCATGCGCGAACGCGAACCGCCCCGCGGTCGATTCAGAGCCGACCGACCGCTCGAACGCGTCACAACACCAAAAGACAAAGAAAAACAAACGAAATCAATCGTTCTCCTCGTCGCTCCACGCACGTTCTCCACCACGAGCGCTCGAAACTTTGGACTATGTAAGAGCTTATAGTTCACCGCCATGTCATCGCTCAACGTCGCCGCGGTGCGCTTGAGCAACGGTGCCTCCGACGTCGCCATCGCCGCTCTCTCCACGCCTCGAAGTGACGCTCATGGTATAAAGTGCACTAATATACGAGGTTTATGGTTTTTGCGTTTCGTCGGCGCCCCGACGACCGCGCGCGCGGCTCGAATCCTCACTTCTCGCTCTCGGGCGGAAGTCACCTCGCGCGAGCTCTCGCGCGACGTTGGCGCGGTTTTCTTCTCGACGCGTCGCGTGATCGTCAAGGTCGCGCACGGACGCACAGAGACGGAAAACTCGACGCATTCGTTCGAATTCTTCGACAATGGCTTCGAGAGCGAGAGATCTGGAGAAATCTCTCGCCGAGCCGTGGCCCGCCCATCGATGCGCGTCCTCGCTCGACGACGCTTTAGTGTGCGAGTTGAAAAGTCGTTTCGCGATCATGACCCCGTTGGCGAGGAGAGGGGCGCTGTACGCGAGCGTGTTGGCGCCGAAACGAGCGGGCGCGAACGCGCGCGTGTTGGCGCTCAGAGAGGTCGCGATCGAGGATTCCGATGAATGGGCGCGTCACACGGCGATGGCGATCGATGGGAAGGGTGAACGTTTTGACGTAGATCGCTTGCGTATCGAGGTCAAGGCGGTGCGTGAGAACGAGCGAGTGAACGCGCGAGGAATTCGACTCGAAGCGACGGCACTCTACAGTGAACCCTAGCCCGGACTGGACACGACAAGAGCGTTGCGACACTGTACTGACCATTTATGCTCGTGATTTTGACTCGACTTAGGTCGACGTTGTGGTGAGGTCGATTCGAGAGGCGATAGCGAACGCGAACGCGAGCGGTTCAGTGGTGAAGATGACGTCCAAGGCGGAGATGTACCTGGCACCGAAGAGTGGTTCGAGCGAGACGCACGGACACTTCACGCTTCGAGAGCGCAGGGCACCGAAGAAGCGACCGATTTCTTCGGGACGCCCAACTCCGATGGCGAACGTGTCGACGATCAACCGCGCGGCAAAGCAGGAGGCTTCGATGTTCGCTCCGACGCGAAAACCTATGAGCGGAGGTGCATCCTTCTTGAGAGACACTAGTCGCGCGGGCAGTTTTGGCGCTCGAGCGAGAGCCGGTGCCGATCGTCCGGGAGCGAAAACGATGGTTATCGATGTTGCAGAGGCTGCCGCGTTGGGAGTGTCTGCATCGGCGGACCCGCTCCGAATGCAAGCTCAGGAGGAGCGCGAGCGTAAACGTCAACGCGAAAAGGAAGCAAAAGAGGAGCGCATCAAGCGCTTGATGGAAGAACGGGAGGCGAGGAAACAGGAGGAATTGAGTCGGAAGCGACAGCGCGATGAAGAAATTTTGGAAAAGAAGAAGGCATACCGAGCAGAAATCGAGGCGAAGCGAGCAAAGCAACGCATCGACGAAGCACAAAAGGACACCATCCACACGCCGTCGCCGACTGACGACGCTCCGAGCAGAAACTGGTCTTAAAAGAATCCCGAAATTGGAAAGCCTACCGGTACAAAAGGTAAACAAAGGGAAATCCAAATCATGCGCACTCGTGAGCGCGGCGCGCACTCGTGAGCGCGGCGCGCACTCGTGAGTGCGTGAAATCTTTAGTGTATTAAAATCATTGAGCGAGCGATTCACTCGAGCTCCGCTCTTGAAAGCGAGTTGTACATCGCGACGGAAAACAGACAGCACTGGGGGCAAAACAAAAAGTAGAAAAAATAGAATCGATCCGCAGGAGTGTAGAGAGAGCAATCTGTCGTCCAACCATACCCGATCCCAAAGCTCAAGCCCCCTCAACCGTTCGGCACCGCGCGCGCGCTCGACGCCCCCTTCACATCACCGCGCTCCGCGAGATGTGTATTCGTTGCAAATCGCTCAAATGCGCATTTGACCTCGCCGCGAGCTGTGCCTTTAAGTCTAACTCCATCGCCAACGGCTTCGCGTCGACGTCCAATCGCTTATTGTCGACGTCATCAAAAGCGAACCCACCCAGCCTGTACGAAATGCGGACGTACGACGTCGAACCGGCGAGGATCGGTGACTTCTTACGCGTGTGCGAACACCACGCGGCGACACGAAAGCGTGTCGCCCCGGGGTTTCTCGCGTTCTTCGTCACCGAGCTCGGTGGAGAGACGAACGAGGTGACGCACTTGTACAGGTACAAAGATTACGACGAGCGGGACGCGACGCGGAAGCGCATGACGACGGATCCAGAGTGGCAGAAATACCTGGAGGAGGCGAAACCGATGCTGAAAAATCAGAGGGCGGAGATTTTCTTGGAAGCGACGAAGGCGACGGGGTCGGTGGGCATGGAAGCGGATGACATCGCGAAACGGGCGGAGGCGAGTGGAGCCTCCGGAGCGAACGGAGTGTTTGAGCTTCGACGATATCAACTCGAGCTCGGGTATAACCCGATCCCGAAGCTCGTCGAGCTTATGGCGGGTGGATTGCCGAGCAAGCTCGCGAGCGACGAGGCGGGGAAGTCAAGCCTGGTTTGGATGGGATACAGCGACGTCGGAAAATTGAACCAATTCGTCGAGCTGTGGCGATACGACACCATGCAGGATCACATTCGCGCCAGAGAGACGGCGCGAAGTGCCTCAGCGTGGAGACAGGCCGTGAACGACATTGCGCCCATGGTGCAGATGTTCGACACCAGACTCATTCGACCGACATCGTTTTCTCCGGTGCAGTAAACACCCAGACCGAACTGAAGAAACACTCGAGTCACGTGTCGACGTTGACCCAACTGCAAACACGCGACGCGCCGCTTCATCGACGATGAAAACTCGATGAATTCATTGATACGTTTTGAATGATTTTTCTCAATTTTTTACAAATTTTTTGCGCGCTTCCTCCGTCGTCGCTCCCCCACCCGCCTCGAGCCGCGCGGGCGTTTGAACGGGCCCTCATTCCATGGCCTCCACCTCCTCGATCGTCCTCCACGCCCGTGCAGCGCCCGCGAGAGGCTCCATGGACGACCACCGAGCGAAGTACCTCGCTCCTTCCAAGGCTGTGAGCTCGAACGACGACGGTGCGTTGACGAGCGCGAGCGGCGAAGAAATGAAACCGAAGCACGCCGTCGTCTTCTTCGACTGCGACGATTGTCTGTACAAGAACGACTGGCGCACGGCGAACGTGATCACGGCGAAGATCGAATCGTACACAACGGAGCGCTTGGGGCTTCCGCACGGCGCCGCGTACGAGCTGTATAAGAAACACGGGACGTGTCTCAGAGGCTTGCAAAACGAAGCGTTGTTACACGGAGAGGAGGAGTTGGAGGAGTTCTTGGAGTACGCGCACGACATACCGTTAGAGATTGAGCGGGATGAGCGATTGCGGGAGATGTTGCTCCGAATGAAGACGCCGAAGTGGGTGTTCACGGCTTCAGTGGCGGCGCACGCGAAGAGGTGCTTGGAGGCTCTGGGCATCGAGGACTTGTTCGAGGGTATCATCGACGTTCGAGCGGTGGAGTGGGAGACCAAGCACTCAACGAAGGCTTATGAGGCGGCGATGCGCATCGCTGGCGTGGACGATCCGGCAGCGTGCTTGTTTCTGGACGATTCCACGTCTAACATGAAGACGGCGCGCGTGATGGGATGGACAAACATCTTAGTCGGCACGCACGCCAGAGACGGGGGACACGAGATCGAATGCGAACACGCCGATCACATTATATCCACCGTGCACGATTTCGAGGCGCTCATGCCCGAGCACTTCCACCCATCAGTGGATGGCGTTGAGGACGCTGTTCCGAATGGAACGAAAGTGCAAGCCGCCGTCCCGGCCCCGTAGACCCCATATCTGTTCCCGCGCATAATCACAACCGTTGATAATAATTTATGATCATTCTTTCGCACATCTGATGCGCGAGCCGAGCCGTGCGCGCGACGAACGCGATCACGAGTCGAGCCTCCGCTTGCGCAAGCGCCTTCTCTCTCACACGCGTGCCAACCTCACACCACCGCACGCCTCGCCCGCCGCGCAATCGAACCACCATGCGCACCACCACGCACGCCGCCGCCTCGACGCGCGGTGCGCGTCGCCCATCGACGAGAACGTGCGAGAAACACGCCCCAAAGGCTTCGTCGTCCCGCTCGAGGAATCTGTCCTCGCCCGGGCGTCGCGCGATCGCTCGCGCGTCGATGTGGAGCGACGACTCCGCGACCGAAGACGTTCTGGGCGTCGTCATCGTCGATCACGGCTCGCGAAGGAAGGAATCGAACGCACAGTTGGAGGTTTTCGTCGAGCAGTACGCGCGCGTGACCGGGCGGGACATCGTCGAGGCGGCGCACATGGAATTGGCGTCGCCCTCGATCGCGGATGCGTTTGGTAGATGCGTGGATCGAGGAGCTAATGTAATCGTCGTGGCACCTTTCTTTTTGTCGCCGGGACGGCACTGGCAGGAGGATATTCCTCAGCTTGTGAAGGAGGCAGCGGCAGCGCACTCAGGCGTGCGACACTTGGTGTCAGCACCAATCGGATTGCACCCTCTCATGGTCGAAGTCATAGATTCAAGAATGCGACACTGTTTAGCGCGGGCGAAGGGAGAGGTCGACGCGTGCGACGTGTGCGCGGGCTCGAAATTTGGGTGCCAGATGTTGTGATTTGCACAAATATTCCAACAAATGTTTCGGAGTCTCATCTCTTCACTTTCTCGCCGCGTGGTACAGCTCGATGTAATCCAGCGCGGGTCTGTTCCAAGAGAAGTCGCACGACATACAATTCGCTTGCAGGTCGCGGAACTTGGCGGTATCATTGTAGAATAGGTCGATTGCGCGGTTGAGCGCGTAATCAATATCATGCGCCTCGGTGCCGTCGAACTGGAATCCGTTCACAGGCATTCCCTCCCAGGCAGCCTTTGCGTGGTCGTGATCATAATCGTACACAGTATCGGCCAAACCACCCGTGCGTCGAACAACAGGAACGGTGCCGTAACGCATCGCGATCAGCTGAGATAAGCCGCACGGTTCAAACATTGAGGGAACGAGCAGCATGTCAGCTCCGGCGTAAATGAGATGTGAAAGCGGCTCATCAAAGTACAGATGCAGCGCCGCATCGTTAAAGTGGGACTGTTTGAGGTGGTTAGCCATGTCTTCGAACTCTTGCTGCACCTTCTTGTCCGGAGCGCTTCCAAGAAGCACGACTTGACACCCTCGCTCGATCGCCTTGTAAATTGCATGCTTGATCAGGTGGATTCCCTTTTGATGCGTCAGACGCGTCACGACACCAACGAGCGGAACGTCTGGCCTGTTCGGTATGTTGCTCCTCGCACAGAGTGCCGCGCGGCACGCCGCCTTGCCTTCGACCACGGAGCCCATTTCGAAGGAAACAGGCAAGTATTTGTCATCGGACGGATCCCAAATATCTGGATCGATGCCGTTCACGACACCGTGAAACTTCTCAAGTTGATGCGAAATTGAATTGTGTCCGGATACTTCTTGCGCATACGTCTTCGACACAGTCGTTCCGATTTGAGTGTAATCCATCGCCTCGCGAACCAACCCTTCACCGAAGTCGAGGTTGTGGATGGTGAAGACGATGCGAGGATTGTCCAAACCGTACTTGTGATAGTCTTCCCAGTAAGCCTTCGCAACTGGCGCAGTTTGCCAATCGTGACAATGAATGATGTCTGGTTGGCGACCACTCTGCAGCATCCACTCCAAAGCAGCGCGACTGAAGAAGCCGAACCTCTCAGCGTCCGTCATAGGGATCTCCAACCAATCGGTGCCGTAAATCATCCCCACTCTGAACATCCCGTTTTCTGGATCAATGAAGTACGTCTTGACACCCTCTACGGTGCCACTGAAAACCTTGTTGTAGCAACCACCCCAGTGAAATCCATTTTCTTCCTTGAGGTCTTCGATAAGATCGTATTTGAGCGTATCGTACTTCGGGAGGACGACTTCAACTTTATGCCCCTCAGCTTGAACTGCGAGACCCAAAGAAGTAACGACATCACCGAGGCCACCAACCTTGGCGATCGGCGCCATTTCGACGCTGACACTCATGACATGAAGTGGTTTATCCTTCACAAAGATACCGTTTTCATCCTTTCCACCGATAACTTTGAGGTGATAATCCATGTTGTTGCGATTGTCGTACAGCGCACTGTCATGCGGGCCATTGGAGAACACGAAGTCCATCATGTACGTATCCTCTGGCACCTTCAACTCAGCTTGCATTCGCACTTCGCCATTCACAGTCACTTTGGCCATCTGCACGTTAAACTTCTCTTTATGCGACCATCTGTTCCAACCTCCGATGATGAACACGCTGGCAGATCCATTCAGCAATGTGTTGTTTGGATTATAGTACAACTTGACAGTCTGCCCTGCTTCGAGTTTTGCTGGTTCTGTGAACAGCACGTGCTCTCGCTGCCTGATCGTGACCGCTTCAGCCTCAGCTTTCGCCTCAGCTTTCGCCTTTTTACGTTTCTCGCGCTTGATCTTTTCAGCCGCGTCCTTTGCCTCGCGAGCAACAGTGCATTCCTGGAATCGCTCCAACACTGCGCTCATCCTCGAGATTTCCAACTTTCGCGACGCGTTGAGAACGGGAACATGGAAATCACTCTTGTTATTGTTGTCATAAGTCTGCGATCCGTCACTGAATACGACATCCATTACCAGAGCAGTGACAGGAACATCAATCGTGGCGATGAACACACCTCCTTGCGACTTCTTCATTTCCACCTGAGACGCGCCCATCCAATCATTTACACCGTAATGCATAACGATGGACTCTCGACCGTGCAGAACTCTATCGTTAGGACAGTAGCGCACTGTGACGGGTGATCCGGGGATTGGCAAGGCCGGCTCCACGCTCCACAGCTTTGAGTCAGCTGGTGATATGCCATTCAAATGTACACAAATCTTGGAGAATTTATGAGCGGTCTCGTTGAGGATATCATGCCAGTCTTTCGCAGCAGATGGAATCTGTAAGGAAAGCTCCTCAACTTCCTTGTACATCGCTTCAACGTCAGCCGCGAATCTCGCTTCGATTCGAGCTTCGTCATCAACGCTGACTGGAACTCGAGTTTCACGCTCAGCCTGAGCAGTCACAGCCGATGCCGCAGCGGCTTGCGCTTCGGCAGCGGCTCGGGCTTCGGCAGCGGCTCGGGCTTCGGCAGCGGCTCGGGCTTCGGCAGCGGCTTGCGCTTCGGCAGCGGCTCGGGCTTCGGCAGCGGCTTGAGCGTCGGCAGCGGCTTGCGCTTCGGCAGCGGCTCGAGCTTCGGCAGCGGCTCGAGCGTCGGCAGCGGCTTGAGCGTCGGCAGCGGCTCGGGCTTCGGCAGCGGCTCGGGCTTCGGCAGCGGCTCGGGCTTCGGCAGCGGCTTGCGCTTCAGCAGCGGCTCGGGCTTCGGCAGCGGCTCGGGCTTCGGCAGCGGCTTGCGCTTCGGCAGCGGCTTGCGCTTCGGCAGCGGCTTGCGCTTCGGCAGCGGCTTGCGCTTCGGCAGCGGCTTGCGCTTCGGCAGCGGCTTGAGCGTCGGCAGCGGCTTGAGCGTCGGCAGCGGCTTGAGCGTCGGCAGCGGCTTGAGCGTCGGCAGCGGCTTGAGCTTCACTAGCTTTGGCTTTGGCAACCATCGCATCAGCGGCTTCAATATTGATACAAACGTCTGTGTATGCATCATCAACTTCACGCAATATCTCCTCATCGGCCACATCAGAAGTGCCTTCGTTCAAAAATGTATCTTCAGCCTGCTCTGCGGCCCGCAGTTTCGCTTCAATACCCTCGCGCTCGTCACGCAACTGCTGCTCTTGAATCAAGAGTTCCTTCAAAAGTGAGCTAACCTCGTCGTTCCCGCTCGTCGCGAGCTTCTCGACCTTTGAAAAGCTAGGCTCAAATTTTGCAACCGATCCGTTCGATGCGATCGTCGACAACGGTCTTCCTAGTCCCTTGAGGCGTTCCGCAACTTGCGGCGCGCGCTTGGCACTTTCTTCGCGCAACTGAGCCATCCTTGCATCTACCTGAGCTCTCACTCTGGCGCGAGCTGCAGCTTTCTTCTCCTCCAGCGTCAAACTTCGCTCGAGCTTCGCACTAGACTCCGGAGACTTCTTCACGAGGACAGTTTTAGACAATTCCTTAGCGATTCTATCTTTTTCCGCCTTCGCTTTCGCCTCAGCTTCCGCGGCGAGCACTTGGGCTTCTGCCTCGGCCCGCGTCTGAGTCTCTGCGGCGCTCGCCACTTCCGTCGCAGCCGTGTGCACGACTTCTTCACGCTGTTTTGACGCCGCCACAGACTCTCTCTTAGCTCGTAACTTCGCGTTTTCCTCTTCGAGCGCCCTCAACTGCATCAAAATTTGTCTCTCCTGCTCCAACTTTTGCAATTCTTCCATCAACGCCGCGTCGTCATCAGCCTCGTCAGACGAGCTCTCGTATCGCGCCTCCGCCTTTGTCGGCGCTCCTCCGATCCGCACCCCACTCACCCCTACACTCTCCCCCCCCGCACCGCTCTCTCTCAACTCTCTCTTCACCCGATTAATCTCCTTCCGCACCGCTCGCACGTCCGCCGCCCGCGGTTGCTCCCCGCTCGCCCGCGGCTTGAGCATCTCCCGAAGCGTCGCCTCCAGCACCTCCAACTCACCCACGAGCCCATCCCGCCCACCCTCGGACACCGCGGACGCGATCGTCCCCCACCGCACCCCATTCCCCACCCGCACCGCCGTCGTTTTCGTCCACGCGCTCGACCGCGCACGCATCCGTCCGCCGCGCATCCGTCCGCGCGTCCCATCCGCCGCGATCGCCCCCGCGCGCGTCATCCATCCCCCGAGCGCCGACATCCCTTCCCGCGCGCGTCCACGCCCCTCCACCTCTCGACGACACCACCCTCGACCGAACACCTCGGACCGATCTCCGACGATCGACCGCGACGACGCGTCGACGACCGCGCGCGCGTCCGGTCGCGTCCCGTCGTGTGGATAACGCCCCACCGCTTCCCGTCGTCTCCCGCGTCCGCGCGCGCGCGCGATCGACGCTCGCGCCGCGTCCGCGCCTCCGTCGTCCCCCCACGCGCGCGTCCGCGCGCGCGTCGACGTGTGCGGCGCTCGCGTCGGCGTCGGCGTCGACGCGCGAAGTCGCGGGCGTCGCACACGCGGGTTTTGTTTGTGTGCGCTCGGACGGGTTTTGTTTTGTTTCGTGTGCGCTCGTATGGGTTTTGGTTCGTGTCCTCTCGTATGGGTTTTGTTTTGTTTCCTCTCGTCCGGGTTTTGGTTTGTGTGCGCTCGTATGGGTTTTGTTTTGTGTGCCGTCGCCCATCGCGACGAATGCGATTCATCCAATGGTCGGCGCGCGTCCACGGCGCGGGACGGCGCGGAGCGCGATGGCGCTCGCGCGCGCGGTCGTGTGCGCGATCGTCGTGATGGCGATGCGCGCGCGCGCGATGCCGGACGCGAAGGACGAGGCGTTCGTCGCGTGGTTGGACGCGGGCGCGGTGGTGGACGACGGGTCGACGGGCGACGGTGGGCGATTCGTGTACGCGGCGATCGAGGACGAGGACGGGACGGGGGGGGGGCGGCGACGAGGAGTGTTCGCGCGGGAGAGCGGGACGGGAGGGACGATCGCGCGCGTGCGTGAGGAGCGCGCGGTGCGAGCGCGGGGGACGACGGCGACGGTCTCGAACGAGAGCGCGGAGTGGGCGCTCGCGATCGAGCTCGCGATGGAGCGGGAGAAAGGAGTGGCGTCGAGGTATAGACCGTTCGTGGATTCGTTGTACGAGCGCACGCCGGCGAATTCGACGGTGGTGTCGAAGAAGGCGCGCGAACGGCTCGCGGAACATCACGCGGAGAAGGTGATGCGGCGGTACGACGAAGACATCGTCAGGGGTTGGAACGCGGCGGTTCGGACGTTTCGGACGTTTCCAACGATTTTTCGCGCTCAGGATTTTACGAGATCCAAGTTTGAGGAGGCGTTGGCGATCGTGCGGGCGAATTCTTTCGAGGTGACGCGCGCGGACGGAGTGCGCGAACGTGTGCTCGTGCCGCTCGCGCATTTGCTCGTGCACGACACCTCGAGCTCGGTGCCGTGCGTGAAGATGGTGGATGATACGTTCGTGATCAACGTCGACGAGCATCGAGCGGGCGATGAGCTATCTTGCAGTCACGGAGAGTACTCGGACGCCGAGACGTTTGCGCGCTTCGGCACGAGCGCAGTCTATTCAGAGGAGAACAACGCGAGGGATGTGATCACGTTCACATTTCCAGACGAAGTTCATCTCAAGGAAGAAATTGGTTCGTGTGGTCCCGCCGAGGACATCGGTTTCACGCGCGACGGTGCGTCGGCGGAACTCATGTGCGCGTTGCGGCTCGTTTCGGCAAACGCCACCGAATGGAGCGAAATGCGAAAGCCCAATTTCGACCTGCAGAGTCTGAAAAACCGCCCATTGAGCGAAGAGAGCGAAGTCGCGGTTTACGATGCGCTCTTCGCGACGCTCACGGACTTGCTAAACTCGTATCCTTACAGCGATGTCGACGACGAGCATTTATTGCGCGGCGATCGCTTAGCGGACGATGAGCGCCGCGCGGTTAAGATTCGTCTGCGCGAAAAGCGCTCGGCGCTCAGGGCTTTGAACACCGTGCAATACCGCGGTCGCAAAGCGTTGGGGGGCGTCTTGTTCGACAAGCACTTCTCGCACATCATGCCAACGCGTGTAAAGGACGAGCTCTGACGCGACGCTCACTACTCCATCGAAACGAGTTGGAAAAATCGTAGAAAAATATAGAAAAATACACTCTAGCGTCTCATTTCCTCGCGTGGCGTTTCTTTCCGAGATGTCGCGTCGACCATGGAGCCCGGCTCGCCGAGGCGCCCGCCGCGCCACCCCTCAGTGTGCGCCTCTCGCGTGACCCCAACGATCGACCGACCCGACCACGACCGACGCGCTGGGAGCCCGCGTGGGCGTTGATGCGCCTCGCCCGCGCTCGCGCACGCGTCGTGAGAGGGGCGAACGCGTCGGCACGGACGAAAAGTTCCGCGCTCGTGGCGAGCGGAAAACTCGACGCGAAGCGGTCGAGCGCTCGAAGCGTGAGAAGCGCGAAGACGACCGCGAGGACGACGGTGACGATGGTGTCGAGCGATGACGCGGCGACGACGACGCGGGTGCGCGTGCGCGAGGTGCTGTCGGCGTGCGCGGACGCCGCGTCTCGCGGCTGCGAGGAGATTCGGCGCGTGCAGCGGAAGCGAGATGAAGCGGCGAGCGACGACGAGACGGCGTTCGTGGTGACGAGAAAGGACGAGATGGACCCGCGGTCGGCGCTGACGGAGGCGGACCTGGCGGCACAGGCGGCGATTGTGAGCGCGCTCGGCGCGGCGTTTCCGGAGGTGGCCGTGGTGGGCGAGGAGGATGAGAACGAAGACGCGGCGCCGTCGAGTCCGAAGAAGGGCGCAAATCTAAGATTGGATCTCATCGATGACGTATTGTCGTCGAGCGGCGCCGTGGGCGAGGCACTGGGGGCGATGGAGGTGGATGCGAGCGACGTAACGATTTTCGTCGATCCAGTGGACGGGACGCGAGAGTTCGTCGAACAACGTTTGCACGCGGTGCAGTGCCTGATCGGCGTAGCGGTTCGAGGACGGTCCGTGGGGGGTATCATCGGTTTGCCGTTTCCGGAGGGAGACGTCTCCTCGAGGGAGGCGTGCGTGGTATGGGGATTCGCCGCTCCAGGAGCTGAGAGCGGCGTGTTGGGCGTCATTGGAGAACGCGGACAACAAATGCCCGTGTCTTACAAGGAAAATTTAGATAACGCGATGAGATGCGTCACGGGTGATTCTAAGAACGCCGCACTCAAGGAAGCGACGGCGATTCTGTCGAGATTGATTTATGAAGAAGGAAAAATGCACGCACACGGATACATCGGCGGCGTTGGGAATAAGATTCTCGCTGTCGCAGAGGGCCGCGCGGATTACGCGATCATGCACTTTGGAACGTCTTTGTGGGATTCTTGTGCGCCCGAGGGTGTGCTTCGAGCGATTGGTGGCAAGGTGACGGATTTATTCGGAGCACCACTCACACACTCTCGAAACGCTCCCACCGGTTTGGTGAACCGGCTTGGGGTGATCGCCACTGGACCGGGAGTAATACCGAAACACGACGATATTTGCGCCGAGATGCGAAAGTCTGAGCCGCTACGTAACCTTCAAGACCGATGCAGCGGTGGTGACAGCGCAATCGCGATGTCCAACGTCGAGAATCCTGCGCAAGCGTTCGACGTTGCCAGATGCTTGGATGGCTCCCCACTTCGTGTGGCAGAAATTGCGCGTTCGATTGCAGGAAAGGTTGGCGTGGACGTCGACGAGGTTAAGCTCTTAGGTTATGCCTCGCCCGAGGACGACGCCGTACGCGGGTTGATGTCGGACGCGTGTCGGTTAACATTTAAGTGGTCGGAAGCTGGCGAGAAGCTTGGTCTGCCGCCGTCGGCGTTTTACAAAAAAGTTGACATGGGCAATCTCACCTACATGCGCACGAAAGCCGTCACGCAACCGCTGAAAATCGGTCGTGATAGCCGATCGTATCGCATAGAGGCTTCATTTTTGGCCTCGAACGCTTGCGCGTCACTGAAAGAAGCTGGAATCGACGCGCCCAGATGCTATGCCGCCGACCTGCGACCGAATGATGCGGATCCGATCGAGAGTAAGTTTTCTCTCTTGCTCGAGGATTTCAGAAGCGAAGACGGATGGCATCAAGAGCGAATGCTTCGTGCCGACCAAGCTGAATGTGCCCTACGAGCCTTGGCTAGGATGCACGCTTTCTTTTTACCAGGAAGTAGATATCGCCAATCCTCCCCAGAGAATGACAACGAGCTGCGCTCGTGTGTGTGGCCATCAGGTGGATATTGGCAACCGAATTTTCAACCGTCAGAGCAAATGGATGTGCTGGAAGAGGCTTGGAAGACGCACATGGTGAGCTTTGGGGACGCTTGGAAAGCGGACCCACATATGTCGAGTTTCGACGTTTCCACAGTCGGCAAGCGATTGCAAAAGCATGCGAAACGCATTGGAGCCGAGTCACACCCGTTCAGCGCGTGTCCGGGAGCAGATGACGTCTTAGCCGAGGGAGGATCTCGACTTCACGCGATACATACTGTGATTCATGGCGATCCGAAACAGGGAAATATTTTTGTGAAGAAGCGTGACGATTCATGGGACATCGGACTGATCGATTTTCAGTGGACTGGATTCGGATTGCCAGGCACCGACCTCGGACACTTCATGTGCGCATCTGTACATTACGAGGCACTGGGTATAGATGGATCCGGACTCGAAGAGACGGCGCTCGTGGATGCCTATTACGAATCTTTCTGTTCAGCCGCTGTCGAATTTGGTGCAGCGACGAGCGTGGAAAATGTCGAATGTGAACTCCTTTCACGAGATGAACTTCAAGTGCAGTATGAGAACGGCGTGCTCGACACATGTCGGTGCGTCTTTGGCTATCAATGGCTCCGTGTGAAGGCGAATCCGCAATCACTCGCCGCGAACGCGATGTCCATTGGTCGAAATTCATACAACAAATCGTTGCCAAACGCGCTGTGGATGGTTCGCGCCGCGAACAAGTTCTTACAAAACCGCGAGACGCGTGCGGCAAAAAAATAGTTTCGTGTTGAACGTTGAATGAAAAGAATTATAAATACAATGGCGCAACTAATCGACATACTCCGGAACGGAATTTAAAATATCGTCGAGTTCGGTTCTGAACTCTTCCTTGGCTCTGTTCGACTTCCCACCGACAACGATGGCACTCTCCTCCTGAATCGCCCAAACCTGCGAGTGAGACAGCAGGGAGAGGAAGGAAGTCACCATGAGGCCCGCAAACCCGGCGTACACAAGTGGCACTCCAGGGTCAGTCTTCAGCTCCAACCCAGTGCTTCCCTTCAAGTCTCCGAGCACCAATTTTAATCCATCAACTTCTATGGGCTTCTTACTCTCCGGGCGGCGAACGCCCACAAACGCCCCCTTGCTATCATAAATTGCCACGCTTTGAAAATCGCGAGCGACGAGTGAAATACCCTGACGTTGATCTCCGTCGAAGTCTACTGGTAAGAACGTACCCCAAATGCGACCTTGGAAACCTCCTTTACCCTCCAATGACGCCATGGGGAGTACATACGTGTTTCCCGCTCCAGAGCCACCTTCTTCGTTCGCCTTTTGCACCGTCACTTGCATGGACGATAGCGCCCAATCGGTCTGATACATCGTCACTCCTCCGATTCTTAACGGAACGTTGACCGAAATTGTCTTCCTGGACATCTCCTTGCCCTTCGGATCCACCACACTCAGGTCGGAATAAAACTGCGACACTTGCCCATTCGGTAAATAGTCAATTGTAAAGTCGTTCACCTGCACGCTCGATTTCGCGACACCAGGCATGGAAGATAACAGTGAGCCTCGCGTCAAGCCTGACCCTATTTCGAACGATGACCCATCCGGGACCATCATGGATCCACTGAGTCCGCCGAGACCGCTGTATGCGGCGCCACCCAAGGTGAAGAGCAACGCCGCGTGTACCCCGATGGGCGCGAGTCGCCCAATCAATCCCTTGAACGCGTACATTTTCTCCCCCTTGACGAAAACTTGGTACCCACGCGCGGCTAGTAACTCGCTAAAATCGCTCAATCTAGCCCTGGGCACGGACTCTGACTCGTCCATGGCAAGCAGCGTCGCCCGTCGATCCAAGAATTTCCACTTCGCCGCAAGTTTCCACACCGGCCACTGCCTCGTCACCGTACACGCCGTCAAGGACGCCCCCAGGAGCGCCAAGAGCGATACAAAGTACCACGTGGTGTATATGTGATCGAGTCCGAGATCCAGAATCAACGGAAAATCGATGAAACCAAACGTCGGATTCTCCGTTGGATAGTTTTCCGCGTACCACGCGTACGACTTGTTCTGTTCAATAACCGTCCCTAGCGCCGAGAAACCGGCGATGACGATCAACTCCCCGATTGCCAGCGGTAATGACGAGAGCGATTTCATCGTCTTCCTCCCCATGCTCGGAAGCTCGCGCTCGAGCAACCACTTGGTGAAGTCCGCATCCGCCGCCGCCTTTGCTCCGCCACCGCCTTCACTCGACCCCCCGCCCACGCTCGGCGCCTCTCTCGCGTCGCGCTCCGTCGTCGAGCCCTTCCTCGCTCGCGTCGTCGTCGTTCGCGACGTCTTGAGCCCTCGATCGAGTCTCACCGAGGACGCGCGACGTCGACGAAGCGTCGGAACGAACGCCGAGCTCGACGTCGACGTCGCATCGACGTGAGCGCAACGCGAGCGCGCGAGGGCGTCGCGCGCGGCGATGGGAGACGCGATGACGACGCGCATGACGTTCGTGTGCTCGGAGTCCGGGCGCGGACGAGAGAGACGCGCGAGCGTGTGGGGACGGGGAGGCGGGAGTGGACGTCCACTTCCGCCTCCCAACCCTAGGCGCGCGCGCGAAACGCCGCGCAGGCGCTGGTTTACAGCGAGTCGTAGTCTACATCACCAAGAATTTCGTCTTCAGCGTCGAGCGACCAACCGTGCGCGAGATCTTTGAAGAGATAAAAACTCGATGGGGTTCCGGAGGCCCAGGGAGCGGCTCGTTGAGGCCAGTCTTGGGATTCTCGTCTGACGCGCTCGAGCTCTTTCTCGTTTCTGGTTGGAGTGAAGTGGAATCCAATGAAGGTCGAGCAGTCGCGGCATGAAACAGCGCGCCAAGCGTATCCTTGGAACCACGTGTAGTCCGGGTGGTACGAACCAGCGGAATGAATTACCCTGACATCGTTCTGCTTACCCGCGACGACAACCCATCGCTCAAAACCGCCTCCCGGCGCCACCATGATACGAGATGCGCAGACAACCGGGAACAGCTCGTGCCCACGTTCCCAAGTCCACGCGTTAGACATGAATCGCACCATTCTTGCTTCAGCTACGCAGCTGACGGCACTGCAGTGGTGCTGCAGTGGTGCGAAAACTTGCATAGATTGCGGTTGCATCCTCTCGAAAATCAGCTGCAAGCGCAAGAGAACGTCATCCGTAGAGAGTACAAGGTGTCGGAAGTCGTTTTCAATTGCCATCGGCATGACATGCAAAATCCAGTACGAAAATCCACTCGGATGCTGCGCGAACGGTGGGAGCGTCTCTTCTATTTTTTCCCAGTCTAAGTCCCACGCGTTCAAAGCTGACTCATGCGTCCCCGGAGGGGGCACTTGTCTCTCACGTGTACACCGCAAATTTTCCAGAATCTTGGACATCAGTTTTCGCGCCTCCGCCATCCGACCTCCCTGCGCCGTGTGGACTCCGAGCTGATACACACTCGGCGGCTCGGCGTTTAAGTCTCTGTCCTGGTGAGCGAAATCTTTATAGTACATAATTTGACCGCTACTCGTGCGTACAACTCTGATTAGGCGGTAACGCTGGTAATTCCACCCAAACCACGCTCAAAGCGCGAAACTCTATCAGCGAAGGATCCTGCTTCGCGATGAGTACGTCTAAATCTTCAATATTGCCTCGCACCAACGTACGTTGTCCCATCTGGTTCCGTTTTATCCACTGGCAGAGCGTCCCGACACCACTCCTCCGACGCGTGCTCGAAGAGTCCAGGGCGTAAAAGATGCACAATCCAGAGTCAAATTCTTCTCCTCCCACTCGTACTTTTCCATCGCGAAAGCACTCGCTCGGATTTTCGCCCGGGCGCCATCCCTCTAAACCAAAGCCGCCGTCGGGTCCGAGCGCGTACGCCAAGAGCGTCACCCTCGATTGTTCACCGAGCACCGCCGAGATGTACGTGAAAACCCCAGGATTCAACGCCTGACTCGCCGCCTCGAGCGATCGTCCGTGCGTGAACTCCCACACGTCCAGATGCGGGGCGTAGAAGCGTTCGCCCGGGACTAATCCACCCAGGCCGCTTCGTCCATCCACGAGCGCCACCTCCGGCGCGCTCCCGTCCGCCCACGGTATCCCACCGCCCCTGCGAGCTCTGTCGTACGCCCGCGCGCGCCGACGCAGCCCCGCGGCCGTCGCTTCGTACGTCGCACGCGCGCGCGCGCACGTCGTCGCGTCCCGCTCGACGCCCGCTCGACGCCGGCGCGCGTCCGCGTCGTCGTCCGCGTCGTCGTCGTCCGCGTCGTCGTCCGCGTCCGTCGAGCGGGCGCGCGGTCGACGCATGGGCGCGGGGCGAGGCGCGACATCGCGCGCGGTGTCGTCGAGCGCACCGCGCGGACGATCGACGCGCGATGACGGACACCGCGGCGCGCGACGGGACGACCGCGAACTCGATCGGGGCGAACGAGGGATGGGATCGTCGCGCGGGCGACCGGGGGGGGGCGCGGGGCGCGCGCGCGTCCGAGCGACGACGTCGACGGTGGAACGATGGGTGTGGCGTGTGGTGTTCGCCATGGTGTTGGTGAATGGATGCGTCGGTACGGCGACGACGGCGACGCGGGGTGGGATCAGGGCGTATTACATCAACGCCAGAGGCGCCGCCGAGCGCAGATTAGCGATGGAGGATGGGTTTCGGGCGATCGGGACGACGCTCGAGCGCGTGGCGGCGACGGATGCCACGCGCGCGAGCGAGCTCGTCAGAAGGTTCGAGACGAGGACGTGCAAGCGCAAGGGGTGGGCGACGAGCGGGGACGATGGCGTGGAGAAGTTTAGTGGGACGTACCTTGAGCGATTGGGGAGGACTTTGTCGCACTTATCGGCGATCTACGAGGCGGCAGACGCCGGGGCGGAGACTGCGCTGGTGTTGGAGGACGACGCGTCGCCCGAGCTGATGGCGACGTGGATGAGCGGTCTGGAGGAGTACGTCTCAAGATTACCGGAGGATTGGACGTTGGTTCAACTCTCGGCGCTGGGAGAATCTTCAGCGATTATGAAACTCTTCTACGACTGGCAAAGAGAGCGCAAGACTGCGCCTGGACGGTACCTTTCATCGCTGCCGAAAGGCATGAGACGTTTACACGGCACCCAGGCGTATCTGATAAGTAAGCGAGGAATGGATAGATTAGTGAAGGCGTATCGAGCGCCCGTTACGAAGGAGGTGGACGTGTGCTCGCTGACGTGCGTTGAATTTGATGAGTGCGTGCTAGCCGACGGCGTCAAACTGGACAACGGCTTTCGGGTCGCGACGCCACCGCTCTTCATCCCTCACGGTCGTGACAAGGGACAGAAACAGGGCAACACGTTCCACGAAGTGCGAGATATGATGTACAGCTGGGCCGCCACGCTGTCTTTGACGAAAGGAATGTCGGCAAACATGTTCATGGATGGTAAGTTGATTCGAGCGGTGTTGCGCGAAGGCGTGAAAGTTCCGGATAAATTGACTCCGAACTCGTTCCACGAGCATTTTAACTACCACTGTAAGCTTAATCACGGTGGTGGTGCGAGATGCGCGATCAAGAGGAGCTACTTGAAGAATCAAAAACCACCACCGACTTTCCACGCCAAGGAGGAGGATTCAGACGTGGAAGCGGGGGAAACAGCTAGCAGCGGGGTCGAGTCGTCGCTCGGTAGCGTCGCAATCCCTCGCCAAAGTTTATCACTGGACGGTTCTTCATCTCGTCGAACTGCCTTGTTGTCTCCGGCGTTGTTATCGGTGTACATCTTCGCCGCCGTCGCGCTCGGCATGCTCGTCGCAACCAACAGCGCGCGCGTCAAAAACGCGTCTCTAGAGGAGCTTCGGTCCATCCGATCGACAACGATCGACGCGCAAACTGAAGAGTACTATTCTTAATTACTACTTTCGAGCGCCTGTACTAATCAATCGCTATCCGTTTGTGGTCGCATCCGCATTGCGTTCTTCACCACGTTTTTCAGCTCGTCGTAGTCCCCAGTGAAGTCGAAAATCAACCCCAGATTATCGACAATTTGATGCCACACCTCGCACTCACCGCACTGTACCCACATTGTTCCTCGCTCTAGCACGTCCGGATTGATCATCCGCATCGTCCGCCCCTCGCACTTGTTACACGTGAACGTCATCTGTACCCTTCGACGCGTGCGCGGCAGCTGCACGCTCGCTCGCGTGGTCTCCTCGTCGTCCGAATCATCCGCGTCTTCACTAGTGCTCGACGAACCGTCACCGAGAACGTTTGCCAGGGCGATCACCCCGAATCGCGCGCTCGCGCGGACAGAGCGAGCGCGAGAGAGGGTTTCATTCGGTAAAGTACCGCGTTCAGAGACAAAGCTTCGCCTCGACGCGTTCGAGCGCGGACGTGAGAGCGTACATTGTCGAGAAGAGGACGTGTGCGCGTACACGGAGACGCGCGCGCGATCGCGCGCGGTTGGCACGAAGCTTAGGGCGACGGCGGACATGATGTGAGGTCCGTACGTGCGCGCTTCCAGGCGTTTCCAAAAAGCCGCAAGACGCGCGGACGTCGTGCTTGACCCGTGTTCTCATCGCATGTGAATTACATAACTCCTATACATTCCGAACATCGTAATCGTTGCTAGCAATCATGGTGACTAGGTCCGGTTCGCGGCGTCTGCGCTGAGCGCTGTGCCTTACGCGAGGGAGCTGATGAGCGTGTTGGCGGTCGATTGGACCTCCGCGAGAAGCGCCGTGGCGGCGGCTTGGTCCTTTTGGCGGATGGAGAAGTCGAGGTTCTCGAGCTTCTTGTAGAACGCCTTGGCCTCGGCAGCATTAGCACCCTTCTCGTTGACAAGGTTGTTGATGTCGAAGCGAAGGGTGCCGACTTGGCGGCGGAGTTCGTTCGCCGCTTGGGTCCAGTACTTCTTTTCGACGTACGTGCCAACGTCACCGTTGATGCGGGCCTGTTCAATCATGCACACAGCGTCATTGTCATCGTCGTCAGTCATTCGTGCCCTCGATCGCCACGTGATACGCCGCTAAATTCTCTCAAACATGACGCGCGTGTCTTCATCGCTCAGCGCACGCGAAATACGCACCACCGACTCTCGCGCGCGCGCCGCGGTCTCCGTCGAGCCGAGCTTTTGGAAGGAGAATCGCGAGTTACCCTCGGCGTTCGGCTTGTTGCTCAAGTCCAAGTCACGAGCCTGCGACAGAACACGACAATAGTTCAGGTCAGTCAACCTTCTTCTGGTCTCCACACCTTCGCGAGATATCCCTTAATGTCCAAGATAGAAATCACAGTCTAGTCTCTCCCACAGTATGACTTCCCAACCGCACTGATCGAAAATACCACAAGATCTCGATTCGCGTGGATACGGTTGGATTCAACCTCTTCCTTCGCAGAGTCATGACTCAGAAAACGTACCTCGTAGATGAGCTGCAACCCGTTTTGTTGCTCGGCGCGCTTGTCCGTGAGCTCGATGGCCGTGTTCGCGAACGCCGGACCGGTGGAGAGCACGACCGCGGTGGCGGCGGCGAGGGAGAGCGCCTGTTGAGTGATAAATCACCGCACAGACGCACGACTCGCGACCGAGCGAGCGCGTAGACGACTTGCGGCGCGAGCGAGGCACGATGGAAGATCGGGGTTCGACCTCTGTGATATCGCCCTCGCGCGCGCCTCGTCGTCGTCCGCGCGTGCGCTCGGTCGACGAGCGTGCGTTCGTGGTGAAACGGATCCGTCAGTAAAAATTCTCTCGATTGGTGATCGCGAGAG
Organism: Ostreococcus tauri; assembly: GCF_000214015.3. Classification (NCBI taxonomy): domain Eukaryota; kingdom Viridiplantae; phylum Chlorophyta; class Mamiellophyceae; order Mamiellales; family Bathycoccaceae; genus Ostreococcus; species Ostreococcus tauri. Next base: position 275,740 of record NC_014441.2, read on the forward strand.
CGTTCGATCGCGCGTACGCGTGCGAACGTCCGCGCGCGAGGGCGCACGCCGCGTATCACGGAGCTCGATCGCGATGATGATTCTTTCTCGCAAGGAGAAAACGCGCGCTCGCACGACGTACCTTGTTCGCGCTCGCCTTGACGACGGTGGAGACCTTGGAGGTCTTCACGACAGCCTTTTGAGCGATGGCCTTACCGGCGAAAGTGGACGTGGACGCGGCGACGGACATATGTAGAGTCTTGCGGAGCGAGAAGTGAAGGGAGGCGTGGGTCGGGGGTCACTCTTTTTGTTTCCTACGACGAGACTCATTTTTGAGTCATGACTCGTGTCATGGACGTTCTCCTCAAGAAAATTGTTGCCAGGCAAGAAAGTGAGTCATCACGAGAGAATGCCGACGCGACGTTGCGCTCGAGGAATCAACGCTCGATGCTATTGCGTTGATTTCATCTACTCTAAAATTCTAACTCGTGTTCGTGTCATTTTTCTCGCAAGCGGACGAATCTGATGTCCTCAGAGCGGGTGACTCCAGAGCACGCCCGCGTGCGCCAACAGCGACGAGGTGGCGTTCGTCCATCGGAATGAGTCGATCCTGCCGGTGCGCGCTTCGAAGTTTCCATTTATTCCGTAGATCTCTCAGTTGAGAGCTCAATTCTATGTGCTCGGCTCTGATGTCGACGGTGGAGTCTCCCCTTATCTTGGCAAGTAAGTCGTCATCCGCAAATGGCAGACGTTGACCTGCCATACTCTTAAGACGCATTTGCTCGCTTTCCTTCGTCAACTGCTCGGCGTGAGATATTTTTTCTTCTCGAGATGCTTCGAACGCGTCGACGACGGTGTTTTCGAACTCCAAGTCCCGTATCGCACGCCTGATCATACCCACTTCGCCCTCTTCGAGCCACTGCTCCCTGAGCACACGGACAAAGCTGAGCCACACCCAACCGTGTGAAACTAGCAAAAAAACGGTTATGATCGTTCCAAAGCGCGAATTACTCGCGTCACGTTCATAAATCAAACCACTTGTAAACGTCGCCATGGTGGCGAGCAAGCCGAAGGTTTCAACTTTCCTGTGCCTGTCGCTGGAGTGCGGGCGGACCACGATGTGGAGCAAGAAGAAACATTGCAACAGACAATTCGCAGCGTATCCGCCAAGGACCGGACTTCTCCGGGATATGATGACAGCGGTGATTAAAATCAATTTGCGAGAGAATATCACCCACTCCCACCACCAAGCGTCCTTGACGTTGAGGCCTTTGTAGAGAACTCCGAGCCGATACGCGACCGTTGCTGAGTTGTGTTCCGTGGCAATATCTTCTCGACGTGCCAGTAGCAGTAAAAAGTACGGAATACCGACAAGATAGACGATAAAGAGAATTGAGACTAACACGGCGTACAGAGTGTACATCGTTCCTGCGCATTTCAGCGAGTAATCAGAAACAAAGTGTCGATCACTATCGCCAACGCTCCCGGTGCACTGCGTGAACTCAATCAGGTACTGAACGACAGTAGGATAGAGCCACCAAAGGCCGACAACGAGCCAAGAGATCACAGTGTCATAGGCAGTGACTTGATGCGATTGTTCGAGGCCTTCTTCGCTGTCTTTGTTCGCTGTGTTGACCTGTCGCTCTCCTCTTTCATGATTGGTTTCAAAGAGCTTCGAGAGAGCCTCCTTTGTCGCCGCAGTTCTCGCCTTTGCGACCTCTTCTCGCAGCTGTTCAACGTATTTCATCATGGTGAATCCAAAAAGTAAGATTAGCAGCATTCCGAAGGGCAAGGTCTCGTGGAACATGAAATTCACGTAGAAATTCCAGTTGAGCGCACACTTCTGCGGAGCCGAGCGAATATCAGGCAAAGAGAGTTTCTCGGCTATCAGGAGGAACAAGTTCGTAGCGCTCGGCCACTTTAGATCTAATTGTTTAGCCAACGCATTCATTTGAAGGTATGTTAGGAACGATTTGATGAGATTGACCGCCTCAGAACCCCGCCATTGGTTTATTCTGCGAATAGTCCATACCACGCCCAGAATCCAGACGAGATGCATGATGACAATCGGAAGATTCATCACATGACGTGTGCACTTGAAGCATTTTGGTGGATAGGTATCTTGGATCGTACCGTACGAGTATCCCTTCCCGCATGCCGCGCACGTATGGCCGGTGTAGCCACCTTCCAGGCACCCACTGCTCATTCCGCCCAAGCACGCCAGTTTGTACGGACAGGCTCGGAACTTGAGCGTTGTTCGATCATACCTGCTAAAACCAGGAAGCGCTTCGAGACTCTCAACACCGGTACCGTTACATTTGGCACCCTCCGGGCACGCTGCGCATGCAAAATTTTGAAATGGCACTTCTCGGTAGTAACTCTTAAATGGCACTTTCGTCTGAGAGATGCAGTGACACGCAGTCTTATTTGTGTGACCCAATTCGCCAGAAAGCCTGATCCCAGATATCGATCGATAAGGCAATCTCAATTGTCCGTCAGAACGCGATGTGTCCATGAACGCCGGGCAACGTGTGCAAGCGGCGTTGCCATGAGTACCTTTGTAGAAACCGTTCTTGCATGGTACACAGACTCCATATGGATTCAGGCTGCTTATCCATTCCATCGAGCCGGGAGTGGCGCCCTTGTACAGTGATATATTCTTTTCCACGTACAGCGATTCGACGTCCTCGATGTGCCCGGTATCACCAGTGATGTCAGCAGTAAAGCCAGGTAAGCACTCACACGCACCGTTGCGCAGGCTACTGTTGGGCCTGATGGTTGAGCAATTCATGATCTGAATCGTACTCGCCGGGACGACGCTTATGTTGAGCGTCAAAGACGAAAAGTTAAGTTGGTATTCGATCTCACGCTCGCCAGCGATTCTGAGGGAATCAAAAGTTGCCATTCCGTCAACCAAATCCTTTGTTCCGCCACTAGCTACTTGCGCCGAAACAGGGAGAACACTCACCGCGACTTGTGCGGTCACGTTAACGCAAATATTCCCGACTGAGTCAACTACAGCAACGACTGGTGCTGGTATCAGCGCAAAGTCATTGTCACTTATGAACGGAGGTGCGGTGACCACACTCAAACCAGTCGGCGCGCCTGGGACAACTGTGAACTCTAACATATCAACTTCAAGCGTTGGATAAATCGCATTTGGACAACGCGTGATGTCGCATATAGATGCGACTTTGAGCCGATATACTCCTGCTAGCGCGTTCTCGATCTGAAGACCGACGTTATAGTGCGTATCTGGTCCAACACCGCTGTAGTACATCTCCCGACAGTACGCTGGTGCAGGATTTTCGTACTCTATCGAATATTCGAAAAGCCCGCTAAGGGGATTGACGCGCACCACAGTTTGTGGATTTTCGTCTTCTGTATCTTCGCACCAACCCACTTGGCCATTCTCCGCTAGAAGAGAACCATCCCAATCAGCACGTAAGATTGGCACTACACCCGCTTGAGTAAGTTGTCCGCTCGCGGGTGTGAAAGAGTCAAGTTCGATTGTGATATTCCTCGCCTCCTGGTCCCAAATTGAACCGACGTGGTTTCCTCCAGAATCGGTCATTCTTGTCAAAAAGTGCCTCAAGTTCAGAGTTGGTGCCGCCGTGTATTTCGTCGGGTCACGACACAGCCCATTCGAGACGCGCATGAAGCTGTTTGCCGTGCAGACGTCCAGGCTTGCTGGATACCCCACAGTGAACTGTAAGGTCTTAGAGACGGACGCCAAACCAGATCCTTGTGCTGAAAACGTCAACGAGTAGGTACCCGTACAAGGGCGATAAAATACTATGTCTGTGAACATCGCCGCCCCGGCGACCACTGTTCGCGGAGTGTACGACAAATTTGTTGGGAAGTTGCACGCACCCAAAGCTATGGGGATAGCCTCGACGGAAATTTCATGGTTGACGTTCACGACGTTCGAGCCTGCGTCAACGATTCGAAGCTCCATGATGCTCAGTTTCACTTCCTTCGCAGTTGAGTATACTGTTTGCAACGCGACCGTTTCGCCTGTGATGGCTGAGGTGTGCTCCTTAAATTAATTGTTAGTTGAATTATTTTGATGCCGTAAAATAAACGTACCGGTGAAACCGATAAGCCTGTCGCGGGCCCGAGACCTATTGAAAATTTAAAAGTCGTCGACGCAACTGGAGTCCCGGCATTCGTGCACGCATCGCAACGGAACGAAATTTCATATTCTCCAGCCTGCAAGTTAATTAAATGTGAGTTGGACTGGTTGGACGAAAATATTCTGTGGACGCGAATCGTACCTCCGGCATGCCGATGTCGAGCTCACTGAATAGTACACTACCAGCTCCCGCCGCCAGCGTTGCATCTGCCCCGCTCAACGCGAAGTTATGCCTGTACCGAGAAATAATTAATTAATTACCGAGCCAAAGTTAATTTTGTCACTGAACGTACCTTGGACCGGTCACATACGCAGAGATATCGTATTCATTCGTGTTTGACGAGCCGAGCAAATTGCCGGCAAAATCTGCGATCGCAATTTCGAATGGATCGAGCACGGTCGAAGTCCTTGCCTCGTATGTACGAATTGGATTATTTGCAACTATTAACCTGGCTGGATCTCCAAGCACAACGTTCACGGTATAAGTCGCCACCACCTCGCTTTGTAGCAAGAACTCGATCTGGTGCGATCCCACGACCGGCGCGAGCAACTCGATGTTGCTAAACTCCACAACACCTGGAGTTCCACTCTGCATTTAAACAAAGTCAATTAATTATTTTGGGAAATTAAATAATTCCGCGCACGCAGGTTTGAAGAAACGTACCATTGATGCACACGTCTCAGAGTTAGCGCACGCCATCGCGTAAGTCGTGCCCCCGATCACTGGATTGATTCCCTGTGGATAGTCGCTCAATGCGGCGGTTTTGCAACGAACAAATATTATTGATCCTGTGCTCGCGGTGTAAAGAAAATTATCGCCTCCGTCATAAAGACGCCCTGTCAAAGAGTTTGTAGCGTTCACGATAGAAGTCCGAACCCCAGATTTATACGAGCCACTAGCTTGAGTTCGCTCGAGCACGAACTTCGCCGCTGAACCGAGTTGTACGGAAAAGTGGTACTTCACCCCCAGGAGCCCAGGCGAGTGAATGGAGACGGCATACATCCCAGTGCGTGGGTAGGGGATGATTAAATCATCAAAAGAACCTCTTCCCGAGTTTACGAGGACACTGAGAGCCCCCAGTGATATACACTGCACTTTATCGAGCGCTGGAGTCGACGATGCCGACGCTAGATCGCTGTTACCTGCACACTCACACGAAACTCCCACTTCAATCCACCTGCAAACGGTGACGTTCTCTGGGCTCAGCTGCACTGACCTGTCTGGGCACGTTTCACAGCTCTTCGTGTGCAAATCCCCGACGAAATTAAATGCACCGTCGAGGACGTCTACGATGATTGGGTGCATCTGCACTTTGAGAGCGGAACGATATCGATGACAGGTGCAGTTCACAGTTGTCTGGCACTCACCATCGACTAAATCGCAGTACGGCAGCAACCCAAGCTGCACAGAAGTACCTGGAGTGATATTTAAATCAACACTCGCAGAATTCAAATTGGGATCAGACGACGTAAATATCAATGTGTATGTCCCAGTCTGCGGTTTAACTAAGTGTAACCCAGAAAATGTTGCATTTCCACCACTTGAAGTGGTCTCCTTGAGCGAGCCAGTCCTTGGATACGTCAATGTGTCTGAATACACAGTGAGCACTGCGGCTTTAGCGATAGCGGTCTCGTTCGTACCAAGTATGTACGGATAAACGGCACGGCTCGTATCATTCATAGTTGCCGTCAGTGTGACTCCACTAGGAGAGGTTCCCGTCGGCAACTCATTACCAGCACCATCCACAGGAACTATCACGAAGTCACTGAGTGGTACCGTGTGCCCTGCGGAATATGCCGTCGCTTCTGATGCCTGGATACTGTCGGTAAACGATGAACTGAACTCGAAAGTTTTGGGACTGATGACTTTGAACCCACTCACGGCGCCCACAACGACGGTTACAGTGACAGTTGCGCGCTGCAGCTTTCCTTCGCGCTGCTCTCCGCTCACATGTGCACTGGTCTCAGATACTATCAAGGTATGCGAGCCTACCTTGGGCGATTCCGCGACTAAACCCGTGACAGAGACTTGACCGTTCCCGTTCGTGAATAGCACGGTCGATCCAGAAAGCGCAAGAGTTTCGGAGCTGACCTGAATCGTTCGGTTTGGCGCCACAGTGTCACCTGTCGAGTGCTTATCGAATGTTCCCAGAGAGGTACCGCTCTTATCCAGAATTGACAGCGAAAATGAATCCAGTGAAACAGCTGGTCCGGCCGTAACCGTTGATAATGTTGACAGAGACGGTGATAGCTCGTACCCGGCGTCCCCATCGAGTACACTAACAACTTGTAACACGGAGGGCAAATCCGGTGAGGAGAAAGTAAGACCAAAATCTCCTACAGCGGGGCCCAGAACCTTGAGATCTGAGAATCGCCACACCCCAGTATCATCCCTCTCCACTTGGAGATTACCAGCCAAGTTGATTCCGGCTGAAGCTGTCACGGTCACGCTGCGTGAACTTGTTTCAGCTGTGCCGACGAAGTTATTACCACTGTCATACGCGCCGATGATGATTTCACCAATCGGTTGCTCTGGAGCTTCGGCGTAAATCGTCCGCTTGCTGTACGTGTTATTCACCCGGAGATAGGACGGTTTACCAAGATCGATTCGGATGATTGCGTGAGTCGAGTATGAAACTCCCTCGACCACTGCGCTGAGCTGCAAAATATACTTTGATGCTTCTCCAAAATCTCCTCTTGTCGCCTCACCGTAGGTGATGTCATCCGCAGAACCTACGGCTCTCGAACCGGATGGTGCCGCAGCGATAAGTGATAGGTCAGAAAATAATGCACGACCATCGCTCGTTGTTCTGTTTAACGTCCCGATGAGCTGAGCGCCAGTGGTTCGTGCTACATAAATACCACTGGAATCAACTGTGCTTGTAACGAGAGAAGCTGTCACCACAACATCGTTCTTTGAGAGTGATTGCAACGCACTTCCCCCTGAGTCGACAAGATCAACGATCAAATACCCTATAGATGTGTTTTGAGTTGCGGGCAGCGCGATCACATCTGCTGGAAACAGCCCGGGGTCGGAGATCATGAAACGTGTAAGTGCTCTCCCTGGTGTCACAGACAAGCCAGCACTCGGACCTGGTTGTACGGAAAAAAGTGCCTCTGCTTGTACGCTCAAGCTCATCACACATGATCCATCGCTCTTAGTACAATCAGCTGCAGTGAATATGATCTTGTACTCTCCTGCAGCGGGTGCCGCAGTCAGAGCGGGTACAAACGAGGCGACGCCCTCAGTCGTCGTGGCCGATGACGTATCGTCGCTTATCGCGACATTAGAAGGCCCAGATATCACAGCTGAGATGTTGAAACCTTTAGTTCCTCCTTCGCCTCGATCGTACGCTATTAGAGTTTCGTTCACATCCACGAGGCCAACCTGAAAGGTTCCCACAGAAAAACCGGAGGCTGCAGTAATCGCACGCTCCACCTTCGGTCCGTCCAAGAGTTTAACACCCACAGGCAGCCCATGAAGCCTGAGTTTTCCTTTTGAATCACCGAAGTCAACACCGTTGAGTGATACTTCAACCTCCACCTCGGCTGGCTGGCCACTTGGAAGCCATGGCAGAGGACTTCCAACTGGATTTGAGCAGCGCCCACTGACCACTTTACACACCTTGCACTTGATCTCTATCGCACTAACGAATATGGCGTTTGTCACGCTCGTGTCGTCGCCATGGAATCTACATTTCAAGTCCGGAGAGTTTATGAATGGACCTCCGGCGATTCTGAGATCAACAGGAAGATTGTCGGCATCTTCTCCAGTGTACAATACGCTAGCCTCCTCAGTGCCTATATTTGTGGCGACGATAACAGCCGGATCGTGATATCGCAAATACAGGTGGGCAGAATTCCATAAAGACTTTTGCCACACACCGTTCGGGTCGCTTGAATCGCTTGGGAAACCATCGAATGACACTTGAACCTCGCTGTAACCAATGTTTGTTGAGCTCGAGTTTGCAGCTGACGGAGTAATGCATGAGATCTCAAACGGCGAAATGTACGTCCCTGGCGACCATGAAGTATTCGCAAATCCGTCATTCGCATCGTTCGTATGTCCAAATCTGCAAGCAATCGAATGACTAAGGCCAGCTCCGAGCGAAGGCGAATGGAAACCACTTCCAATTATCTTGACCGTTGTACCCGACGTCAGAGAACTCACATGCGTTGGTTCAACTCTGGAGATCACAGACGTTGAATATTTTGCATATTTCGTCGTCGCTCCAGAGCTAACAGCGAATATTCTATGTTCTCCTGGCACTGGAGTGATGCCTCCTATCGGGAAATTTTCCTTAAACGTTCCCACCCTCTTGAAGCAACCGGTAACGCAATCGCTCGAAGTATCGACCCCACCTATTTCAATCTTTACGATTCGACTTGTACTATTATCCCCGGAGCCGACCGTCCAGTACATGTAATCCTTCTCTCCGGAATTCGTACTCGGAACGACGATCGCGCTCAAAGCGTCGCGCTCACCGAGCTCGCCGTCAAGCACGAGGACCGCGAGAGGTCCATCGCCTTCAGAGAAACTCATGTGAAACATGAAGATGCAAGCCGCGCGTTTGTTACATTGAGCGCAGTTACTGTCTCTCCCAGAGGTTCCCACGTATCCAAACTCACCGTGACTCGTTATCGCCGTGAAAGTTGAGAATCGTCCCTGTCTTGTATCTCTTTGTCCTTCGCATGCCTCGGGCACTGCTATGGTTGTATTAACCACGTACATTTCCTCACCATCCCCGTCACGAACGTTTGGATTCGCGTTGACCTTGTACAAAGCCGGATAAAATGTTCTATCTGTGTAATCGAGCAATGCAGAACCAGCGAATATGACGTAATTATTTACTCCAGATGCGGAGTAGTTTGTGCTCGTCTCGATGCGCAAGGCGTCAGGAGCGTTTGCACATTCAGGACACCTTGACTTCATCAGTCCTGGTGATAAGGGGGTATATTGTTGTGTCTGCATGTTTTTATTGACGTGGCCAATGATGCCTTTTGAGACACCGTCCTCGTGTGTCGCCTTGTACACCATCATCCCGTTGGAGTTGCTAACTCCAACTGCGTCCAAAATGAAATTGGAGAGCTCGAACTTTGATGGTGTTCCGCTTGAGGAGCTGCCTAGCACGCAGTTCGCCCATGCAGATGGATCAGACGTACACGCTGTACCAACGTACTGATAAAGTGCAAATTTATACTTGTTCTCTTCGTTCGGCTTCCACATATTCACGGGCACAATGACTGACGTCAGGGACATATCGAAAGGATCAAGGATCAGCGACAGCTCTGCATGCACACCGTACCATCCGCGCGACTTCGCGGGATCCACGCGCCCATACGCTCTCGGATGCTTTGCCGTGCACGAAATCGACGTCTCCACGCCGCAGTAACCCGTATCGGGCGCAATGGCTGGCGGCGTTGCTCCTGTCAACTCTCGCCTCGGTCCGTTTGCTCCCCAACCGCGCGATGTGATCCCACCCGATGTGAAGCTTTCGGGGTACCGTGCATCCACCTCGACCACTCGAACCCCGCCAGAATCATGTGCGTACACGTACGCGACCCCCTTGACGCCGTCGAGCACCACGCTGCTGACGTGTGCCTCGCTGAACGTTGTCCCGTTTGTGTCGTGCTCGTATGCCGCCGTCCCATCTCCCCGAACCTCCCGCACCACGCTAATCGCCGGGACGTCGCACTTTAATCCCGTCCAAGCCTCGACGCACTCGCACGTTCCGTCAATCCGACACACGCCCCGAGACTTGGCGGCGCCGCACGCTTCTGGACACGCCGCGTACGTCGCGCCTCGTCCCGGAACCGCAGCCATAGACGCGACAACGAGCAAGAGGACGACCGGGAGCGGTCGATAAAGTCTGGAAGGCTTTCCCACGCGACTTCGCGCCGCTCTCGAGCCCGAGCACGACCTCGACGCCGGTTGAAATCCGCGCTCACGTCCGCGGCTTTCGACCATCGTCCTCGGACCCACGGCGCTCGCTCGAGGAAATCCCGCTCGCGAGCGTTCGTGTTGGGCGTTCACGCGATGACGATCTCGCTCAGAGCATGTAAAGGGCGGTATCGACCCTTCACTTCGTCGCGCGAACGCGCTCGTGCGCGAGCGCGTCGGCGTTCGGAGACGATGACGACGCCGAGACCCGGGCTCAACCGTCGCTCAACGGGCCACTCCGAGTTCACGAGTGTTCACTCAGAGAATTGGGTTCGCGAGAGCCACGGGCGGACGGACGGACGAACGGACGAATCGGGCGATCGAGAAGGAGATCCAAGGCGGAACGGAGGATGCGTGATACAGTGAAATCACGAGTGATCGTTCGCGTCGATCGAGACGGACGTGGGGGCGGCGATGGGGCTTCATTGCGGGGAGACGCCGTCGGACACGCCCAACCCTAGCGCGCGCGCATCGCGCGAAATCAGGCGCTCATTAGGTTCGGCACATCCGGATGAAATCCCGTCCCACGAGCCGATATCACGTGGGCCATACATTTATGATGACTCTGACCATGTTTGTTTGACGATCGTCAGCTCAGAGAGAACGAGGGGGAGATCCGGCGAAAACTCGCCGGCGACTTCACAGGATGATAAAGCGAGTTTGGGAGTGCGAGTCTGGAAGCGTCCCACACCGGGCGCCAGCGAAAGTATTCGACGTCAGGAGCGAGATCGCACCAAGAAAAATGTTCAGCGTTAGCGGTGACGAAAGTTGGAAGCACGGCCTCGTGATGACCGCTCATCTTGGTCGTCCTAAGGTGCAGGACGAGTGCTTCTGCGAGAGTTCGAGTGATTCGAAACGCTGGAAGCAAAGACGCTTGCTTTTTCCAATCTGCGAGCCCTCCACAGAGTGTGCATCCGTGCCAATGGTTCCATGAGGTCCTATTTTGAAACCGAAACGTGACGTTATATGCGATGAGATCGCTCCGGTCGTCAGCATATTTGCCAAACAGTTCCGACCATTTTCCAGTGAACACAGTGTCAGGCTCGATAATCCACGCCCGGGAGTACAGACTATTTGACAGCCAACGGATTGCGGCTGGCTTAACAGACGCGCCATATATCCCAGAAAATCGATCAAACGCTCGTCCGTAAGCTTTACGTTCGTCAACGGGAGAAGCGTGCACAACCCACTCGAGCCGAGTCGAGTTTTTGAGCCACTCACGGCTCGATCCTTCTTGAACTACCACAAGTTTAAATGTTCCAATATTGGAGCGCAAAGATTCAAAAGCGACACGATGGAGTTCGTCGAGACGCTCGTCTCCGCTCAAGGTCAAGACAATCGCAGTTTCCTCGCTTGGTTGGACCTCGTTCCGAGACCGATGAATAGACAGTAGGCCGTACGAGAGACCAATGCAGAGCGCATAGACGCGCGCGATCGACCAGACGGTTGGCATGCAAAGTGTCCGGGAAAGTCTCGAGGGATGCAAGCGATTGAAACTTGAGCGCGTACGCTCGTCGGAGTGCCTGATAGTGAAGCTCACACAGTCTCGTCATTTCATCGTAAAATCTCGTCGTGATCAATGTGTGTTTTACAAGCAATTTAATCCAGCTCTAAGGGAACATCGGCATTCAGTAGTCTACCAATCTGTTCCATCCTCTCTCTATTCGCTCTCTTCTCTGAAGCCATATCGCAAAGTAGAGCTCGCATCTCACCCTCCACCTCCTCAACTCGTTTGTATGCCTCTCGCACCATAATATCGCTCTCCTCCTGAAAGGCAATCAACCTATCTTCGCTGAACTTGGCCTTCTGCCGAGCGATCGCGAGTTGTTCCCTGAGCTCGATCACTTGCATCTCTAACTCTGTATTTCGAGCCTTGTCGATGGAATCACGATTCTCAAGTGTTTTTGACACCTGAGCGAGTTGGGACGTCATTTGAGCAATGATCTCATCGCGCTCCGCCACAGCAACCCTCGCATTTTTGATCGCGTGCTCGTACGAAGCATGATCGACGTCGGACTCGGCTAAAGCAGTCTCGAGTTCAGTCATTTCGAGCTCTAGTGACTCCACTTGGCTCGCTAAAGCTCGACATTCCTCTGTCGTAGCCCTCAGGACCGTCTCAGATTCTGTTATCCTCGCTTTGTGAGTCTGATCTTCTTCGGCGTTCTGCTGACGCATCCGAACCACCTCAGCCTTGAGAGACTTGATGAGCTCATTTTGATGCTGGAGCATATCACTTTTTATCCGCATACCCTCATCAGCCGCTTCGAGCTTCGATTGAAGCGCCTCCACGTCCTGAATGAGTCGATCCGCCAACTGCTCTCTGTCTCGAGCTCTCTCTTCTCTGGCGATGGCTGCCTTTTCGGCTTTCAAGGCCGCATTCCTTGCGTTATTGATCGTCTTATGGGCGGTTTCTCGCTGTTGGTTCGCCGAACGCGCTCGCTCGAGCTCAGTTTCCAGTAATCTGACGACTTCCGTGGTTCCGGCGTAACCAGCGATCTCATCGCGTTGACTCTCCACTACCACGGCCAACTCTTCGTTCAAGGCCTCTAACTCTAATCGCTCGTCCTGTGCGCCCCGTAAAGCTTCACGTGTCTGCTGCAAGGTGTCTTCTGTACTTTTGATTTTTGCTTGATCAGCCTTGGCAGCCTCGGTGAGTGCCCGTATTTCATTTTCCAAAGCCCCCGCTCGCTCCTTCAAACGAGCGTTCTCCTCGCTCACCTCGACGCAAGCAGCAGATTCCTTTCGAGCTTGGTCTACGCACTCGTTGAGCATCGCATTCTGTTCGTCAACATACATCGCCTTCAAATTTGCGAGATTTTCCGCCGATTCCAATCGCACGGCTCGAAGCGTTGATTCCAAGTAGTCAACTTGCTCCCGCGCCTCGGCTTCGCGGGTCGTGAGGCTCTCAAGCATTTCCTTCGTTTGCGTCAGTTCCTCTCGAAGTATCACGCTCTCTTCGCGCTGCTGTTCGTTCTCCACCACTTCATTCGAAGTTTTCTGCGTCTGCGCATCCTTTGTCGACGGTTTGTCTGTCTGTTGACCCTCGTTGCGCACCCGTTTGACTTTGTCGGTGAAATCGATGCTTCTCCTGGCACTCGCTAAGTTGACCTGGATTCCACGCGTTTTCAAGGCTGACCCTTCTCTCCTGGGATCATCTCGCCGAGGTGTCTTCACGAATTGCTCGGCGGGCGGAGGCGTCATGCTCCCACGTGAACCGTTTACCGGTGTTCCACCGTTTGATTCAAGAGTCTTTGACATCGCCTTTGTCGCCGTGTCGACGCTGACGACCACGTCGTCGAGGTGACTGAGCCAAGGAATTAGGGACGCCATCGTTAGACGATAGGCCGGAACCTCACAAATATCATTCGTCTCCGGTCCGAGCAAACCGTGTCGCTCCGTTTTAAGGCGCAGCGACTCTAGTTTTGTCAGTTCGCTCAGCGTTCGCACCGCTTGGAAGCTCCGCAAAGCGTTCCCTCTGGCGTCAAACATTCGAATCCCCCACTCCCTCCCATCGCTTCTCGCCAGTCCGCTCAGTGATTTAAGCTGATTGTTCGACACGTTCACTTTCTCCAGCGTCGTCGACGCCTCCGCAAGCCCCTCCAAGGACTCCAACTCGTTGCTCGCCAAGTTTAACAGCCGCAGCCGAGGGAGCGAGACCAATCCGCGCACGCTCGAGATCGCGTTCGACGACAGATCCAATTCCTCCAGCAACTTTAATGAATTAAACGCCTCGCACTCCATCGTCGTCAACTCGCACGCGTGCGCCCTCAACGATCTCAGATTTATGAATCTCTCCAAGCCGTCCACCCGTCCCAGTCGTCCGAGCGGCGTCCCGTACGTCGAGAGCTCTCTCGTGTCCTCGTCCGAGGTCCGCTCGCCTCGACGGACGTCGACGCCCTCCTCGAGCGTGTCACCGTCCCGCATCGTCGTCTCCATCGCTCGCGGCTCGGACTCCATCCACCGATCCCTCCGAGGTCCCCGACCTCGTCGTCGCCCGTGTCGGAGCAGATTTCTATCGATCGCGCCCACCGACCTCCCGCACGCGACCGGACGCGACGTCCCGCGCGCGCGCGCCCGTCGACGCACACGCGCGCGGTGGAGAGTCTCTCGTCCCGCCGCCGCGCGCGCGCGTCGAAGCGGTGCGACGCGTCGACGGGACGCTCGACGGCGTCATCGCGACGACGTTTCGGTCGCGTGGTGGCGTCACCGTATTGTACATACGTAAGACCTGTGTGGGTGTAAACACACAACCGTCTCGACGTCGGGGCGCCAGTCCTCGACGGCGTCATCGCGATGACGGTCGCTCGACGGGCGTGGACGATGGCGTCGGCGACGACGGCGCGGTCGATCGTTCGCCGATGCGCGTCCGTCGACGCGCGCGCGTCGAATCGAGCTCGAACGCTCGAGCGCGCGGGGGAGGATGGGGAGGCGACGACGCGATGGGCGCGCGCACCGCTGGTCGTCGTCGCGTTCGGAGGCGTCGCGGCGTTCGGGGGCATGGACCCGAACGTCGGACGGGCGGAGGGGGTGGCGAAGGACGCGCGTGAGGCGCGAGAAGCGCCGAAATCGAATAAGAGCACGGCGCAGTGGCGGATTTACACGGACCTCGGACGGACGCTCGTGCGAGAGGGAAAGCTGGATGAGGCGAGACGGTACTTAGAAAGAGCGCTCGCGGAGGCGAGAAAGGGATTCGGCGAGGGCGACGCGCACGTCGCGGCGGCGATGAATAATTTGGCCGAGCTTGATCGAATAGAGGAGAAGTGGGAGAAGAGCGAAAAGTTGTTCGCTGAGGCGCTGAACATCCTGCGCGCCGCGTTTGGGGAAAATCACCCGGCAGTGGGGACGGCGCTGCACAATCTGGCGGGTTGTCGATTAAAGCAAAACGATATCGATGGAGCGTATGAGTTGTATTCGAAGTCTTTGGAGAGAAAAGAGGCGACGCTCGGGACGAATCACCCTGAGTACGCGACGACGCTCTATCACATGGCAGAGGTGCTCTGCCGGAGCGACCGAAAGGAAGACGCCGCGATTCTGCTGGAGCGATCGATCAAGGTGAGCGAAGAGATCGGAGCAGCACACACTGATGCGTGCATTCGTCGCATGAAGCGTCTCGCACAGCTTTTTTACGAGGGCGAACGCTTTGAAGACGCCGAGCGCGTTCGAAGGCGTGTCTTGTTCTCGCTCGAGCACATGAACGGTGACGATCACGTCAAAATCGCCGGTGCGTGCGAATCCCTCGCCGTGGTGCTTATGAGAACAGATCAACTGGACGAAGCCACTGCGTTGCTCGAGCGTTCGGCGAAGATTCTCTCGCAGGTGCGCGGCGACGGCGGTGCGCTCGCGCTTGCGTCAACCAGACTTCACCTTGCCGAGATTCACGCGCGCACCGGCAACGTCGACAAGGCGCGCAAACTATGCCTGCTCGCCTTGGACGTACTCTCGCCGAGCGCGCTCGACGCGCTTCGTCGGGAGAGTCTGCGCACGGAGATCCGGGTGGGGATCGTCGTGCAGCACGCTCGAGCGGCGGCTCTACTCCGTACGCTCACTTCCGGGAACTCCGAGTCGAATCGTCAAGTCGCCTCCGCGTCTGAAAATCTCTCAGCGGTGAGAGATATCGCTCACGTCGACGCTCGCCTCGCTCGCTCCGTCGCCGACGCCGAATCGGCGCTCAAATAGTCTATTGTTCATTGTATTGTACTCTATTACACGCGCGCGCGCGTTTGCTATCCCGCGCCGCTAGTCCTTCTAAGTCCTACGTTTCGCCCTCTGACCTCGTCCACCACCTTCTACGCCTCCGCCTCCTTCAACGGCGGTAAGTCATCGGGGTCGTAAATCACGAGCAGGACCAAAGAGCACGACGGACAGTGCGCCACGTCCTCTCCCGCGTGCAGCTCCTCCAGGGTGATTTGGAAGAAATCCCCGCACGGACACTGATACGTGTACGCCCGCGCGTCGTCGCTCCACTCCATATCCTCCAGATCTACTTCATCGTACGCCCCGCTCATCGCGTCCTCCGATGGCGCGACGAGAAGTGATCGACGACGCGGAAGATTCCTCGTCCCGCTGGTGCTCGGGCGGCGGGTGCGAGAAAACGAGCGCGCGGTCGCGACTGCGTCCCAGCGACTCGAGCGCGGTGGGGTGTGTTGGCGTAACCCTAGACTTATTGGTCGTTGGATAGTATTCTAGGTAGTATTCACACTGTGTGATTTAAATTCTCCGTCATCATGCGTCCATCACTCGCGTGGGACACCGCGGACGTCGAGCGCGCGTCGATCGGGCCACGGTCCGTCTCTTTGCGGCGCGTGAACGAGAGGTGCGTGACGCTCGCGATCGATGCGACGGGGTGAAACGACGAAATGGACGCGTGTGCGCGCGATCGTCGACGTTTTAGAAGCCTTTGGTCGTCGAGCGCGCGCGAGCGGTCGAACGATCGCTCTCGAGCGCGAGTGACCCTAGGCGGCGAAACTCGACGGTTCGCGCGGGCGATGCGTCGCACGGAGACGTCGAGCGTTGGATCGAGCGTTGAACAACGTGGCAAATGATTCCTTTCGTCGCCTCGATGCGAGGTGTCGAGACTCGAGACGTCGAACGCGTCGAGGGACGCGCGCATCGGTCGAGTCGCCGTGAAGCGTTGAAGCCCTAACGTGCATCGACGTCCGATGGCGCTTCGGTGGACGCGCGATCGGCGATGCGGTCGGAGGGCGACGCGAGAGCGATGGAAACGTTTTAGTTTGCGATCTGGAGGAACGGAACTCGATGGTGCTCGAACGAGACGACTGACCTGGACTTTTTTTCCCAATTCACAGATGGGTAACCAACGCGCTCGGTCCCGCGGTCTCCGCCACGGTACCCGTAACCTCTTCTCCCGCGGTCACCGTGAGCACGGTACGTTGAACACCACGACGTACCTGCGCACGTTCCGTGTCGGTGACTATGTCGACATCAAGGTGAACTCGGCGCAACAAAAGGGTATGCCGTACTTGCAGTACCAAGGCAGAACGGGTCAAGTGTGGAACGTGACGCCGCGCGCGGTGGGTGTGGAGATCAACAAGCAGATCGGCGGTCGCATTGCTCGTAAGCGCATCCACGTGCGCATCGAGCACGTGCAACACTCTCGATGCCGTGAGGATTTCATCGCTCGTCGCGAAGCGAACGACAAGGCGCACCACGAGGCTCACTTGGCTGGCAAGAAGATCACGACGAAGCGTGAGGTCACGGGCCAACCGCGTACGGGTTTCACCCTCGAGAACGTCAAGTCGGAGCTCTTGACGCCGATCCCGTACGACATCTTGCGTGAAGGCATGAAGTACTAAATCACTTAGCATACGAATCGGATTGGGTTTGTAACCGTAGGTAGAGAGACCTGCTCATAACTTGCTCCTCGCGCTCGGCGACAAGTCGCGTCACGACATCATACGCCTCACTTCTTCGCGCGTTTCTCGAGGCGTTACGACGAAAATGGAAGAATTAATGGATCTGTTCCCCGATCTTTGCGTGATGAAGGGGCCAGGTGACGACATTTCCGAAGAGGAGGACGTGGAAAGAGTCGTCGTGCGCGGCGCAGAGCAGGGAGGCGAGTCACACCAAACAGTCCTTCGCGAGAACCACGTGCGCGTTCGTTGGCGATTCGACGACGAAGGGGACATAGAGCATGAGGTTGAATTCACGATGCAAGATGGATCAGTGCCCTTCGGCGTCGAGTGCGCGATCCTGGGTTCACCCAAAGGGGCGGTGGTTGAGTTCGTGTGCCGAGGCGAGCAGTCGCTCACCGACCACGAAGCGTTACCTCCGAATGTCGAGCACATCGTTCGTCCAGGACGTGTTGAGATTCTTGAGATCAAACCCGGAAGACCACATAAGTATGACATGCTCACACTCGATAGGTGCGCGTTCGGCTCGGAGATGAACGATCTCGGGAAGAAGCTTTTCATGAATAAGCGTTACCGAGCGGCGAGCAGGAAGTGGCTCGCGGCCGCCGACGCGTTCGAGCTCATCGAACCCGAAGAGGATTACAACCCGTGTGGTGTGGTGAATAACGAGAAGTGCTACGAAGTCTCTCGAAAGGTGTATCTCAATCTCGCGCTCGTCATGTACAGACTGGGCGACTACAGAGAATCTGAGTTGTACTGTAACGACGTTCTTGACACACGGCCAGACGAACCTGAGTTCTTTGCCATCAAGGCCAAGGCGCTTTATCGCCGAGGATGCGCGCGTTTGAAGCTAAATAAGGTTTCCATTGGAAGGATTACCGCTGAATCCGCTGAGGCGGACTTTTTCCTCGCCAATTCTCTGGACGACTCGATTGAAGTCGACGACAAACTTCGACAGTGTGGACTCGCGCCCAGAGAGCACGGCAAAGACGAAGTGAACGCTCGTCCAGAGGAGGATACCGAGGAAACGGTCATCGACGAAGATCAATCGAGCCATTATCCAGTCGATCTCATCGACGCGCTGTATCAAATTCGTCGGGAAAACCTTCACGATGGGCTTGCGTTTACGGAGCCGAGCGCACGAAAGCGCATCTTGAAAGAGCGCGGCGAGATTTATCGAAGGCTCATGACCGAAGCGCCGTGGGACGAAGCGATCGGAACATTGTACGAGCGAAATCCCCCGGAATCGCGCGAGCGAGCGTAGAGTGATTTGTTACAACACAGCGAGCGGATATTTGTCATTTGTTGCGCATCTTTGACGCGGCGGCGGCGTCGATGATCCACCGCACGTTGCCCGTGACCAGAGCTGCAGGAATCGAACCGTCCTGTGGAGCTTCTTCTAAGATACGAGCAGTCATCTCCGCCTTACCCTCGCCCGAGGCAACGAACACCTTCTCCCGCGCCGCGTTCACCACGGGTAATGAGAATGTCACGCGCTCGGGCGGCGGTTTCGGCGAATCGGTTATGGGCAAAATCCACCCATCTGTCGCCTTCAAGAGCTCGTGATTGGGGAACAACGAGCAGATATGTCCGTCCGGCCCGAAACCAAGTAAGAGCATGTCGAAAACAGGCAGTCCATTCGCGTCGAGCTCGATCGCGTGCGGTGTCAACGCTCGGAGATCCTTCTCGTACGCCTCGGCGCATGGAATCGCCGCGCCGGCATTCGTCTCGCACAGCGTCTCGTCGATCGCAAACAGCGACGATTTCGGCACGTCCACGTCATCGAACAGCGCCCGTTTAGCTCCACCGAAATTACTCTCCGCATCCGCCCACTTCACGCAGCGCTCGTCCACCCAAAACACGACCCACTTCCCGAACTCCACCTCCGCGTCCGCCTTTTTCAGCGCGCCGAGCATCCGAATCAACGACCCACCCGCGAGCGCGATCGAGAACGTCCCCCTGGACGCGATCGCCCTCGCGCTCGCATTCTTCACCACCGCCACGAGCGCATCGGCGCATCCCTCCGAGGTCTCCACGTACGTCGTCCGCGTCGTCGTCGCTCCCATGCGCGACGACGACCCCCCAATTCGGGACCGATTCGCCGTCGTTCGCGCACCCAAACGATCCCTCGCCCAGGACGCGTCGCGACGATCCGTCGTCGTCGTCGTCCTCGCCGAGACGCCGCGCATGCCCGTCGCCGAGCGCGTCG
Source organism: Ostreococcus tauri (assembly GCF_000214015.3). Taxonomy (NCBI): domain Eukaryota; kingdom Viridiplantae; phylum Chlorophyta; class Mamiellophyceae; order Mamiellales; family Bathycoccaceae; genus Ostreococcus; species Ostreococcus tauri. Next base: position 295,374 of record NC_014441.2, read on the forward strand.
CCACGCCCGTCGCGCACGCGCGCCGCGATTCGCGGACGTCCGCCGTCGCGCGCCCAGAGGGTCCGCGAATGATACCTCGAGACGCCCAAAGGGTCCGCGAATGATGCCTCGAGACGACACAAAGGGTCCGCGAATGATGCCTCGAGACGACACAAAGGGTCCGCGAATGATGCCTCGAGACGACACAAAGGGTGGCGAAACCCCGACGTCGCGTCGACGGCCGGCATCGACGCGCGCGAGGTCGATGGCGTCGCGGCTTCGTGCGATCCGACCTTTGCTCGATCGCGTGCTGGTCCAGCGCGTGAAACCGGCGACGAAGACGGCGGGTGGGATCTTACTCCCGGAATCGTCCGCCGCGAACGAGGTGCGCGGCGCGAACGTCGGGGGAGGGCGATGGAAGAATGCGCATCGCTTCGATTCGTTTCGTCGCCGAAGAGGGGACGACGTGGACGTCGATGGGGTGGATTCGAGCGCGTGGACGCGGTGGGAGACGATGACGCGGGTGAGACGTCGACGGTGGACTGACCGGGATTCGCGCGCGCAGTTGAAGGAGGGCGAGGTGTTGGCCGTGGGGCCGGGACGGCGGGCGGCGAACGGCGAGCTCGTGCCGATGGGTGCGTGGAGCGAACGCGAAGACGACGAGAGAGACGATCATCGACGACGCGCTCCGCGTGAAATTCGTAGGTTTCTGTTCGAGAATGTGTACTGACGTTCACGCGCATCGTTCGGGTCGACAGAGGTGAAGAGCGGGGACAAGGTGATGCTCCCGGAATACGGCGGCGTCTCGGTGAACGTGGGCGACGGCAACGAGTACGCGTTGTTTCGAGAGGATGAGCTCATCGGCGTTCTCCAAGGGAAGTAGACGCATTCCGCGCGATTTAGACAGATCTCGTGCAGTGATATTCATTTACACACCAACCGATCGACGCCGACGGTTTGGCGCGCGACCAAAAAATAGTTGCACTCGTCTCGCGCGAACCCGTCGCTCCACCCCACATCGCGTCTCGCGCGTCGCCTCGATCGCGACGTCGTCCACGTCGCGCACACGTCGGTCGCACGACGGTCCTGAGCACGAAGGCGCGCGACGAACCAAAGCGAGTGCGCGGTGGGCGTTCGAATCATCGTTGAATCTGATTCAACTTTTTGATTTTGACTGCGTTTTTGAGAGGCTTCGTCTCGACGCGCGACGGTTTCGAAGCTGACGATGACGACGCACGCGGACGATTCGGCGTCTAAGAAGCGCCGATCATCGACGAGCACGCGATCAAACGCCGAGGTCGCGGTGCGCGCGGACGAGGAGGGCGACGAGGCGGTCGACGCGCGGACCAGAGCACCGTGGACGAGCGTGACGCTCGCGCGGACAGGATTGGCGACGGCGTCGTCGTCGCGAAGAGAGAGCGGGAAGCGAGGGAGAGAGGATGAAATCGAGATGCACGCCGGGTTGGTGAAGAGGACGAACGACGAGGAGGCGTTCATGAGGTGGACGAGGGCGATGGACGACGCGGTGGAGGCGCTGAACGCAAAGGCGCCTGACACCGGGACGTCTCTGCCCGAGCACTTGGTACACGCCTCGGAGTACGAGCGGAAGATAACGCTGGCGTTAGAGGAGAAATCAGCGCTGATCGGTACGAGTGGTGGGCACATCCGCGCGCTGGGGGGCACCTCAGCTACTCGCTCGATGGACACGATGCGGTTGGCGGCGAAGCTCTTGAAGGCGTGCGCCAAGGCTTTCGACGAGTCGAGACTAGTTCGAAAGCGAATATGGCTCGCCATGGCAGCGACACCAGAATCATGGCGCTTGTGTTGGAAAACGCGCGAGGATGAACTGATTCGTAGTTGGGTGAAACTGTTGATGACGTCGGGAGTTCGGCTTTCTATGCAAAAGGATCGAGACGTGGTGTCCGAGTGCGAATCGTACGTCTCTGCCATGGTCAAGGAGATAACGAAACGCGAGGCGAACGGAGACGTCCCCGACGAGTTTGGTCGACGAGCCAGTGACTTTAGAACTATCATCCAGATTTTCAAAACGATTCACGCAAGTTTTGAGTATTGCGCTGAGGCGGTTTGCGATGTGGTGTTCAAGCCTCTGAAAGCGTTCACCACGGCATCCATCACAAATGAAAACTTTGATTCGGGAGTGCACTTCTTGTCTTGGGCCATTCGCGCGGTTCAGATCGCGTCGGATCTCAGCTGCTTGAAAGAGGCATATCATCATCGCATCACTCACTTCATAGGTGAGGATTTTCTCACTTGGAGCCGCACGCTGCTGGAGGTCTTCTACAAGAATCTCTCTTCGATGAGAGCAGGGAGCATCTCCGAGACGCTCGGAGCGTGGTACGGCAGTCACCAAAACGTCCACTCGGACGAGGCCACGAAACGAGCTTGCTATGAAGAGTTATGCAAACTCATCGAGAGTCTGGCTGCTGTTTCTTTCTTCTTTCCTTTGAAGGGCCAAAGATATCCAAGGGGGCACCGCACGAACGATGAAAGATTTTCAGACAAGCTTCAACGAAAACTCACTCGATACGTGCTCGCGGTCGTGAGCTGCTGCGTGAAGGAACTGTATGAAGAGATCAAAGCCATTGGATCCGATTTGACGAGACTTCCCAAGTGGACTAACGGTCTGATGAGCACGATTGAGCGCAACAAGAGCAATTCTACGAAAGAGATGGCGCGAGACATTCTTCTCAAGTTGGATATCGGATACGTCTTCGCTGATCACGCGTGCATGAGTGCTTGCGAATCAGATCATGAAGCGTTCACGGCGGATATATCGTCGTTGTTTACACTTTTGACCGTGAACCCGAGCAAGACGAGGAGTGCTGATATCGAGAACTTGGTCGATCCAGTGTTCTCTATATTCTTTTGTTATCTCCGCGCTCGGCGTGGTAAGGTGGGAAGCAGCTCGGACATTCACGACTACGAAGCTGAGTGGAAACTTCTCGGTATCTGTGCTTGCTTCGCCTTGAGCTCGGATGAACAGGAAGATGAAACCATGGATGGCGAAATATTGGCGACACGATGCGAAATGATGACTAAGAAGGTGCAAGCGGCGGTTCTAGACAACTTTCTCGATGTCGAGTCTGCGCTTCTGAGTGTTTTGGGTTTAGCGAGCATTGACGGCTCTCGAACCGCACTGCAAAGCGATGCGAAGACGAAAGATAAAGTGATCCCCGCCGCGCTGGCTGCGTTAGCCATGTTCGTGCGAAAAAGTCCAGAGCTTAGAGCACAATTTTACAATTCGGGCACCATCATCAACACGTTGTTGGAGATACGAGAGTACAAGGGAATGAACGCGGGTCGAGCCATCTCAGCTTGCATCCTCGCATTCGAAGAACATCACAAGCTCGTGACGAATCTGTATAAACCAAGCGTGAATATCGATACAAAGGGAGAGCGAGTGATGGAAATTTCCAACTGGGATACTGACAAGCTCCGCATATCGCTCAGAGCTCTGGCAGAGGTTGTGAAGGAGTCTCCATCCTCTGCTGTTGGTTTTGACACCGCTGTTTTGGAGGTCATCTGCGTTGATAGGCGTTTACAAATCATGATGAGCAAGTTTACCTCGAGCTTGGCATCGAAGATCGATATATCTGATCATATTGACAAATTTCACGACGAATCATATGAAAGCTGGGTGTTCAAAATGCTGGCGAGCTCAGGGAGGGTGCTCGAAGAAGCAGCGGATGAGATGAATGAACGAGGTAAACCCATACCAAGTGGGCTTACTTGTCCTCTCGTGGAACATCTCCAAAAAACTTACGGCGTGTCTGGACCGGAATACCCGCTCTTCGAAGAGGAAGCAATACGTCCCAAGACGGATGGAGTCCGAGATGGACGGACTTTCTGGCGGAGCATTCACGAATGGTATGAAGGGGTGATTACGCACATGAGGACGGTCAAAAGCGGACTCAAGGCTGACGACGAGCTCTCTGATGTGTGTTGCATTCTCATGGATGGCGATACCGACAGTGCCTGTTCGCACGTGGGGATCATTGTCCCTATTCTAATGTTACTTCACAAGTGTCGAATCTTGCAAGAGCACAACTTGGTGGAAGAGCTCGAAGTCTCAGGAGTGGGTGACGTTGAAAAGGAAGCTTGCTTTGTGATCGGGTTGTTGGCGACGAAAGTTGCTAATCAAAATCGCATCGCAGATTCGTTCCAAGTAAATTCAAAGAATGGAATCGAGCAGTTAATCCCATTGCTGAAGCGATATCAACCTTGCGGCACCGGTCCCGCCAATGTTGCAAATGCGAGCATCACGAGACGCGCTGCCGACGCAATCACAAACCTCGCTCACGAAAATAATCGGATCAAACATATGGTGCGTGACGCCGGTGGTATACCACCACTTGTCGCTCTTTTAGATTCTCAAGAGAAAAAGGTTCAGCGAGCCGTTGCGAGCACGTTGAGGACGCTGGCTTTCAAGAACAGTGAGAACAAGAATCAAATTGTTGAATGTGGCGCACTTCCAAAGCTCATTTTCATGGCTCGATTAGAGGATGTGCAACTACACAAAGAAGCCATCGGCGTGATTGGAAACTTAGTACACTCTTCACCACACATCAAGCGTCGTGCACTAGATGAGGGTGCACTGCAACCGGTGATTGAGTTGCTCAAATCTCCCTGCTCAGAAAGTCAGCGTGAAGCAGCGCTTTTGCTCGGTCAGTTCGCCGCGCGCCTTGAACCTCCGGCGCAGGGCGATCCTGATTATAGGACTAAAATCGTTCAGCGTGGTGCAGTCCAGTCTCTCATCAAGATGCTCTCACGTCATCGTGAGCCGGGTCTTCGTGAGATGGCTGCTTTCGCATTGGGTCGGCTGGCACAGCACGGAGATAATCAAGTTGGCATTTGTCACTCTGATGGATTGCAACCGCTTCTAAATTTGCTCGAATCCGACGTCGATGAAATTTCACACGTTCTTCGTCTAAATAACGTCACAGGGAAGAGCGATCAGGAGTTACAAGCGGACGCAAAACGATTTGTAAACAACCTGCAGCACAATGCTGCATTTGCATTGTACGGTTTGTCAGACCATTACGACAATGTTGCGAACATGCTCAAGGAGAACGCGTTCATGCGTTTGAATTTCAGCAATCTCGAGGTAGAACAGAGCAAGCAGTGCCTGACGAAGACTATAAATCGCCTGAAGGATCGAATTTTGCGAAAGGATGTCTTCAACTATCTCGCGTTCTTGATCAGTAACGGCAAACCGTTCGAGCAGCAAAGAGTGACGCTCGCACTCTCATGGCTCTTGATGGACAAGAACCCGGATGAGCTGTACACCGTTTTCATCACTAAAGGTGGTCTCAAAGTGCTGTCGGACATGCTCCTTGGCACACCGGCTGAGATGATAGATTTCTCCGAGGCACAAACTGGACTCAGTGGTGGAAGGCGCATAGTGAACGTCGTCATGGAAGCGTTACGGCAAGTGAAGAATAACATTTGCCCTAAGAACGCTACAGAATTGCATACGATGCCACCGCCATCGACGCCGACGGCGGAAGAACACATGCCGGCAAACTTCAAGGATCCTGAACTTTCTGACGTGACCTTCATCGGCAGGGAAAACGGCGAGCGCTATGAGTTCGGAGCGCATCAAATCGCTTTCACGCACGCCTCCGATGCGTTCCTGTCGGTTCTTGATTCAGGCAAGCGTCTTCCCGACGGTACTCTCCTCGTGGATCTTGAAGACGTCAGCAGATCCGCACTCGAGGCGATGATGGATTTCATCTACTCGGGAACTATCTCGCCCATGTCGAGTGTATGCCATCCTTCTTTCCTGCAAGAAAGATGTGAAGAGATTCTTTCGGTGGCGACTCGCTTTGATCTTTTGGGACTGAAGCACTTGACCGAGAAACTCTTCATCGAGAACGTACAACTTTCGAATCTCTCGCTGGACCGAACCTGCAATGTATATCGCTCTGCCGTGAAGCACGAAGCCGCAGCGATTCAAGGGTACTTGTTGAATCACGTCCTCGATAAGTACGATGAACCGTGGATCGAAGACGAAGGCTCCACTCTTGCTCTAGCCGAGTACAAAGTTCGCGTGAAAGCAATCGTCGAGTGCTTCGGGAAGGGCTTCGTGACACACATAAGGAGGCTCTTCAAGGAGCAGCATCAGGAGCGTCAGGAACAGCGTGCCGCGACTCGCGCACGCGTCGAACACGATGCTCAGGAATGAGCACGGACGAAAAGAAGTAGAACTAGAATAGTTTAGTTAATTTGAAGCAAATTTTGCGTCTGGTTACAAATTAATTCCTAAAAGTCGTCTCCTCCTGGCTCCGGCGTGCTACTAAATCCCTTTCATTTACTGCATGATGAGAGCCTTCTTCAGCAAAGCACCCACGGTCTCTGACGGCTGCGCACCCTTGCTGAGCCAATCCTTGATCGCCGGGGCGTCCAAAGAGGACTCCTTTCTGATCGGATCGTACCAGCCCAGCTGCGCAATCGGTGAGCCGTCGCGGCGGGAGCGAGAGTCGATGGCAACGAGACGGTAGAACGGTTCCTTCTTGCGGCCCATGCGGGTGAATCGGAGCTGCGATCGCGTTAAGATAAAAAAAAGTCAGTCATGGAACGTTTTCAATCGAAATCATTATACGCGCGATGCTCCTAAGCGTCCTCAAGGCCCTCTCTCCACGCGCTTTTCACAAGCCCTCAAGAAATAGGGTTAAAGCTCGCGCCTCGCGCCAGCGTAGTCGCTCGCGTTTCGCACGTACCGCCACACGGTTCTCCACTCGCAACGGCGCGCGAGCGCTGATGGTTCTCTTTTCGGCCTGTGCGTTGCCAAACGTACCCTATAAGTCAGTCGCGCGCTCGTTATATCATTCGTTCAACTCGTCGCCCTCCGAGCGCGCCGACCCCACCCGCGGTGTCTTCATCCCTCGCGCGCGCGTTCCGCGTCGTCCGCAAACGTGGAAACACGACGGATAACCATAAAAATAAATCTTTCACGCACCTTAACTGCCACGCGAGCGCCGCTCACCGACGCGCTGAATCCCAAAGCAGCGCTCATGGTCGTGTCGTCGAATGAGGCGAGAGAGACGTCACGCTAGGACGGCTCGTGCGATCGTCCTGGTTTTCGTCATCTGTATGCGTCTTACAGTGTAATCCTATTCAGGATATGACCCACATGTCCGAACTTTATCATATAAAAACCTACACGGATTTCGCATAAAAAGTACCGTGTTCAGTCCATGAGCGTTTTCCCATTCGAGCCCGCGAGACCCTCGACGAGGTCGCTGGACGATCTTCGCATCGTCCTCTCTGTTCGACGCACGCTACGACGACATGATCAACGCTGACGGTGAGAACGTGGACCTTTACATCCCGAGAAAGTGCTCTTGGACCAACCGCCTGATCACGGCCACGGATAAGGCCTCGGTGCAGCTCAACGTGGGGCACCTCGACGCGAACGGGGTGTACAGCGGACAGTACACCACGCTGGCGCTCGCCGGCTACGTGCGCTCGAAGGTACGTTTGCGACTCGGTTTCGGTGGACGCGTTTGTTAATTATCGTCGCGCGACGGTTTTAACGAAAGAGAAGCGCCGCGCGGGGTCGAGGAGACGGTGCTGGCGACGCTGGGGCGATCGACTAGGGCTTTGGGTTCAACCAGACCTAACGAGGCGTCAGAGGAGAGAGGGCGAAGGTTGATCGGCTCGAAGCGCGAGCGCGACGACGGCGAGGGAGCTGACGCCGGAGTGTCGCGCGTGACGACGGAGGGTGGGAGAGCGATCGATACGGCGAGACTCGAGACTGATGATAACTGAACGTTTGCACACGCAGGGTGAATCGGACTCCGCCATTGACCTTCTCTGGCAAAAGAAGAAGGCGGCCATCAACCAAGCGTAAATTCATAGAAGAGCGCGCGGTCATGATGTTTCTGCGGAGGGTGTGGCGACTGTAGACGAACCGGATCGGCGAGCGATACGGTCATAGACAGACTTTGAAAACGGAGTTTTCAGTTTCTCAAACAGCGCTCAGCGCGTCTTGCCCCTCGCCCGTCCTCATTCGTCGCGCTCGTTCGCGTGTGTGGCTTAAGTAAGTCTTATTACAAAATTTCTCGCGCGTCGTGGAACCGGTTCGGAGACCTCACCGGACTGCGGGTGGCACGTGTCATTTTTCGCACGCATTTGCCATCGGGATTCACTCAGAAGCGAGTCTAATCCAGCTTGAGCGCCTTCTTCGGTCCACCGAGCGCCACGATCCCCCAAAGAGCGAGGACAATATTCACAAACACCTGAAGCTTCCACGCCCACGGGATGAAGATGCTCGGCGACCGTCTCGTGGAGACCACCTGCGTCAGATCGCAGAACCACTTTGTGGACAAGACGTGGAACGCGAGCGCTTGCTTGGCGAACGTTGCCTTCGGCGTCCCGGCTCTTCGTCCGAGAACCATGATGACGAATCCTAAGCCGGTCATTCTGGCGAAGAAACCGACCGCGGAGGTCGCACCACCGAAGGCGGTGACATACGGCACGCGCATAATTCCCTTGGCGGACCAGAACATGTCGGGGTCGGTGGTCATCGTCAGGCCGTACAAGGAGAAGTACGCCTGCATGGCGATATCGTAGAGATCGAGAGACATTTTTACGGGGTGTTGAACGTGGGTTGAGGCGAGACGAGCGCGCGAGGCGACGTGTGACTGTTCAAAATTCAATTCAATTCGATGCCGTTTCATTTCTTCACTGTTGACTCCGCGCACGAGTTATGATTCAACAAAGTTCGTTGGAGGCTAAAGGGGAAACAAATTACAAAATCGATGAAGTTAGTTCAGCCTTCGCTTGGGCGAGAAGAGCTGTTTGAGCAAGCTCGGCCGCTCGGAAGGGACAATTCGCGCGAACGGTGCCGGTGGGGCGTTTTTCGTCCCCGGAAGACACCCATCGTCGTCACTCTCGAGTAAATCTATCTCGATTGACGCGTTGCGCTTGCTGGCCTCGCAAGCAAGGACGACAGAGGCCAAGTCGTCGTCGTCGTCCGAATCTAACGTTGGCAGCTTCGCGGGACTTTTCTTCATCGGCGAGAGCACCTTTTTCGCCGCCTTGGTGAAGAAATTCATCATGAATGAGCGCTCGGCGGCGTTGCCACCGCTCGCCTGCTTTCGCTTGCCACCGAATTTGACCGGTTCAATCGTCCTCGTCCTCGCCTTGGGCGGCGGCGTCTTTTCGAATTTCTCACGCGAAATGGGATTGAGTTCACCATCAGCGATGCGTTTGGCCTGCCCATCGTCGAATTTCGGTCCGAGAAAATCCAAATCATCGAATACAGCTTCGTCCGGGAGCGGCGATAAATTTACCAGCGTGTGACTGTTCCTATCGTACACCACCGCGTGCTTGAAAATCATCCTCGCCTTGCGCCAATCCTCTTCATACCCATTGGGAATAATATCATTTATCTTCGGATCCGCCCGGAGTGCCGTAAATACCGCTTGTGCGTCGCGGTGCTTATCCAGAAGTTTAAACATCTTCTTAATGCCGAGGCCGGGAATGTTGGACAAGAAATCGCAACCCGAGAACACGCAAAGATCGAGAAACAAGTCGTACCCCCACCCTTGGAAGTTCAAAACGTTCCCGTTCGATCGCTTCTTCGTCCCGTTCGTGGCTGTTGTCGTCGCCGCGTTCTCGGCGTTTTCGTTTTCGTTTTCATCTGTCGCCGCCGGCAACCGTCCCGCCAACATGTCCTCCAACCGAAACTGCCTCGCGTCACCGCTCTTCTCCAACTTGAACATAACCTTCGGACATCCGTATGCGACCAAATCGCTGTCTTCGGTGAATACCATATCGACCCCACCCCGCTCCTTCGGCGTCCGCGCCAAGTGAGCGATTTGCGCATCCGCCTCGTACGGCGCCACCACGTATTCAAAATTCTCCCTCTTCAGCGCCACGATCAACTCTCGCGCCATCTCCGGCGTCACATCCGTCGCCCCCGCGAAATGCGTCGTCGCCCCTCGTCCATCTCCCGCCGCCTCCGCGCGTCGTCCACGCTCGAGCGCCTCTCGTCTTCGTCTTCGCCGCTCGCCCTCCTCTCGCCGCTTCGCCGGCAACGCGTCGCCGTCGAACACCATCACGGGCTCGATCCCGTGATGTCGCAGCATGCGCGCGCGATGGGTGCAGTACCGCACGTACGGCGACTCCCGCCCCCCCCACGGCGCGATGCCCAGCGCGAGCTCTCTCGCGCACGCGAACGCACCTTTGTGTAACCACGAGTACGCATCCACCGCCGCGCGCGCGTTCGCGCCGTCCTCGACGCACGACGCGAGCGAGACGCGCGCGGCGTGCGCGTCGAGGACGGTCGGGAGGCCCTTGATTCCCATCGCGCGCGCCGTGGATTCGAACGCGAGCGCGCGTGGAGGGGTCGTCGGCCCGTGTCTACAAAACACCCGCGTGTCACCGACAAAACACCCGCGTGTGACACCGACAAAACACCCGCGTGTGTCACCGACAAAACACCCGCGTGTGCGCGTCCACGACCCACCCGGACCGCCGCCGTTTCCTCCGTCGCGACGCCGTCGACCGCGCGCGCGGACGCAGAGCGCGACGGGGGCGGTCGATCAACGCGAACGCGTCGCGCGCGAGTGCACGCGCGCGCGCTCGCGCGATGGCGAAGACGCGACGGAAGAAACGGCGGACCCACGTCGACGCATCCGCCGCCGAACGCGCGGGGGCGAAGGAATGTCCGCGCGCGTTGGTGTTCGCCCGAGGACGGAAAGCGGACGCGGTGAGCGATCTGCGGGACGACGTGCGACGGGTGCGTGCGTGGAATCGTCGCGCGCGATCACGCGCGTGGGTCGATCAGAGAGAAAAGACTGACGACGGAGGCGACGGGCGGCGACGCAGGTGATGGAGCCGCACACGGCGAAGAACCTGAAGGAGTCGAAGAGTAATAAATTGAAGGATTTCGTCCAGGTGAGCGGACCGCTGGGGATCTCGCACTTTGTGATGTTGAGCTCGTCGGATGCGAACAAGTATCTGAAGATTGCGAAGACGCCGAGGGGGCCGACGCTGACGTTTAAGATTCACTCGTTTTCTCTCGCGAGAGAGGTGGCGGCGACGCAGAAGAATCCGAGGAATCCGGCCAAGGCGTTCTTGTCCCCACCGTTGGTGGTTTTAAATAATTTTGGCGACGAGGCGCATCAAAAGTTGGCGACGATTACGTTTCAGAATATGTTTCCGCCCATAAACGTGCGCAAGGTGAAGCTGTCGACGTGTCAGCGGGCGGTGCTCGTGGATTACGACGCCAAGGCGAAGCGGTTTCAGTTCAGACATTATAGCATTAACGCCGTTCCGGTGGGGGCGAACAAGAAGCTGAAGAAGCTCTTACAGTCGCGAAACGCGCCGGATCTCGGGGAGTTGCAGGACGTGAGCGAGTTTTTCGACAAGCGCGTCGGCGACGCGAGCGACAGCGAAGGATCTGACGACGAGAGTCGTCGAGTGCACTTGACGCAAGATTTCAACCGCATCGCTCACGCCGACAGCACGTCCAAGATCGTCCTCAGCGAGATAGGTCCGAGGATGGAACTAGAGTTGGTCAAGGTGGAGGAAGGCATGTGCGACGGCCGTGTCCTCTACCACGCCTACGTGAAGAAGACGGCGGACGAGATCAAGACGCTCGAGCAGAAGAAGGTCGATCGCGAGAAACTACGCAAGAAGCGCCGGCTTGAGCAAGAGGCGAATGTCAAGCGCAAGAATCGAGAGAAGGAGGCGCGCGCCGACGCGGAGCGCGAGCGCCAAGGCAAACCGGGCAAGAAGAAATCCCCGCTCGACGAGTACGGAAACGAGCGCGATTTGGAGGGTGAGAAAGAGGACGACGCCAAGTGGGCCGCCGCATTCGAGAAGGAAGAGCGCGAGTGGCGCGAGGGCGACGAGTACGACGCGAAGACAAAATCCGTCGTCGCCGCCGGCGCGCGTCGATCTAAGCGACCGCGACGCGGCGACGACTAGCTCGTTCGCTCGTCATGAAACACCTAGAATAGCTTGATAATCACGCGTCGAGCGATCGATGATACCGGTGACCGCGTCGCTCGCTCGATCCGTCGTCGTCCCGCCGACGCGCCGACGCGCTCGATGCGCATGTGTTTACACTAGTGGCGTCACAGACCGCACGTCGGTCGCGCCCCACCCTCGACGACCTCGCGCGCGCGTCGCTCGATCGTCCTCACTCGTGTGCTCTGCGCTCAGGCAGTTAAAGCGTTCTCTCGCGGCTACGACTCAAGCAAAACTAAAGGTACGCGATGCGTTCGTTCGCGTGACGCGTCGGCGCGAGGGGGCACGGACGAGGACGCGGAGGCTGATTCGCACTGGATGGTGAAAACCCCAGTTCGTACGCAGCGTTCGTCCGATGTTCGAACGTTGACGCGCGCGTGCGGGCGCACGCGCGCGTCGAGAGCGGTGAATGGATCGAGGGTGATTTATTCTTGCTTTTGAAGCGTTCGAGCGGGTCTTCGTACGCGTCGGAGAGCGCTGCACCGGGAAAGATCGCGTGACGAAGGGCTTTCGAGGCGTCGGCGGGGCGTTCGAGGTCGAACGGGGGTTCCGACGAGCGGCGCGCGCGCGATCGCTCCGCGCACGGCGATGGATGTGTGATGATGTTGACGACATATGTGAACGCGACGACTGACGAGCGCGCCGTCGATGGTTTGCACGAACGCAGAAAACAAAATGTCTGGTGATCTCGCTTGCACGTACGCCGCTCTCATCCTCCACGACGATGGTCAAGAGGTGACGGCTGACAAGATTAACGCGGTCGTCTCGGCGTCCGGCATGACGATCGAACCGTACTGGGCGGGTCTCTTCGCCAAGTTCTTGGAGTCCAAGTCCGTCGGTGATTTGATCTCCAACGTCGGTGCGGGCGGTGGCGCTCCGGCTGCGGCCGGCGCCGCCGGTGCGGCCGGCGGTGACGCCGGTGCCGCCGCGGCCCCGGCCGAGGAGGAAGAGGAAGAAGAAGCCGAAATGGACTTCGATCTCTTCGACTAATCTCGCATCCGAGGACACGCAGACCTTGTCTGAGGAACGGTTTTAGCCCTAGCTTACTTGTAGTTGAGGTGGCATCGTTTCTGATTATTCATCGCATCCGCACGTTCGCGCGAGCTTAAAGTATAACGTTCTAATATTACAAGCGCGGACGGATCGATGCAGAGACGTTTCTCACGTCTGTGCACTGGACGCGCACGAGCGAAGAAACGGATGACCGCTCCCCTTTTTGAAAAACTCAGAGCGCGATGCTCACGAGCACGTGTCGGCGCAGTTCTCGGGCGAACCGACGCACGTGCCCACGCTGCATCCTCGCAGGGCCTTGACGATGTTTCGCTCCTTCGAGATGTTAAATACGACCACCGGGATATCGTTCTCTTCGCAGAGCGTGATCGCGGTCTGATCCATCACGGCGAGACCAAGCCGGCGGACGGTTTCGTACGTCAATTCCTTGTACAGCTTGGCGTTCTTGTTCTTTTTCGGATCGCTGTCGAAGACGCCGTCCACCTTGGTCGCCTTCAGCACGCACTGCGCGTTGATCTCAGCCGCTCTTAGCGCCGCGCCGGTGTCCGTGGTAAAGAACGGATTCCCCGTTCCCGCGCCGAAGATGACGACGCGTCCTTTTTCCAAGTGTCGAATCGCTCGTCTTCGAATGTACGGCTCCGCCACCTCCTTGATCTCAAGCGCGCTCATCACTCGCGTGGGAACACCTTTACCCTCGATCGCCGCCTGTAAATTCAACGAGTTCATCACCGTCGCCAGCATGCCCATGTAATCGGCGCTCGCCCGGTCCAACCCGTTGCCCTCCTTCTCCGCGCCTCGGAAAAAGTTCCCACCACCGACGACCAGCGCGACCTCGATTCCGCCCATCGCCGCCTCCGCGACCTCACTCGCGATCGACCGCACCACCTCCGGGTCGATCCCGAACCCTTCCTTACCCGCCAGCGCTTCTCCGCTCACCTTTAACATCACGCGCCGCCACTTCCACCGCGCGTAATCCTCCGTCCCGTCCGCCGCTCTCGCCGCCCTCGACCGCGCGCGCGCGCCCTCGCGCTCGCTCTCCTCTCGATCGACGATGGCCGATCGACGCACGCGTCGACGCGCTCCCATCGTCGCCGTCACCGTCGTCCCGGTCGTCGCGTCGAGCGTCGGGCGATTCTCTCTCGCGCGCGTCGTCGTCGAACTCCGCTCGCGCCGCGCGCGTGGACCCGCCGCGCGCGCGCATCCGTCACCCACCGTCGCCACCGCGCGCGCGGTCGCGCACGCGAGCGCGCCCATCGCGCGCGCGCGTCGACGTCGCGCGCGCGGCGGCGGCGTCGCCCGCGCGATGGCGCGGTGGGGGTCTTTCACGAGTCACGACTCATGCGACGACCCGTGCCACGTGGGCGGCGGCTCGGTCGCGGGTGTGTCACGCGCGGAGGGGGTCTTTGACGAGTCATCACTCATCACAGCACGCACCACACGGACGCACCACCGTCCGGCGGCTCGGTCGCGGGTGTGTCACGCGCGGACGGGGTCTTTCACGAGTCACGACTCAAAACGACCCACGCCCGCGCGTCGATCGCCCGCGTCGATCGCGTCGCGCGTCAGAGCGCGCGTGGACGTCCCGGGCGCGATGTCAACCTCGGAGCCGCGTTCGCGGACGCGCCCGTTCGCCTCGCGCGCGCTCGGCGGCCCGTCGTGGACGACCGCGTCGACGGTGAGGGGGGACAATGGGCGAACCCATCGCGGTCGTTGCTCGAGGCGACGGGGGCTCGCGCGCGCGGGAGCGACGACGGCGGACGCCGAGACGAGACGCGACGGAAACGTGAATGAGGTCGTCTCCGCGCTCGCCGCGACGGCGAACGCGGCGGGACGAAAGGTGAGAACGGCGGTGGAACGACGCATGACGCTGCGTCGGCTGGCGACGGAGCGCGAAAACCCAATCGCGTGCGTGACGCACTGCGTGAAACCCGCGGTGGCGATGTTCCTCGCCGGTGGCGTCGCGGGAGCGATGGCGAAGACGTGTACGGCGCCGCTGGATCGATTGAAGATCATCATGCAAACGGCGGGCGCGTCGAGGGCGTCCGCGGCGAGCGTCGCGGCGGCGGATAAAGGGTTGTTGGCGGCGTTCTTAGCCATCGGAAGGACGGAGGGATTGGCGGGGTACTGGCGAGGGAACGTGCCGCAGGTGGTGCGTATTTTGCCGTATTCGAGCGCGATGCTGTATTCTTACGAGGCGTACAAGAATAAGCTGAAGAACAAGGAGACTGGGGAGTTGTCGGTTCCGGCGCGCTTGCTCGCGGGCGCCGGCGCGGCGTGCACGGCGACCATCGTCACGTACCCGTTGGACATCATTCGTCTTCGTTTGAGCGTGGACACGAGCGCGAAGAGCATGGGGGACGTCGCGCGCAATATTTTGGCGAACGAAGGCCCGATCGGTTTCTTCAAGGGTTTGCCGGCGACGTGCGTTTCCATCGCTCCGTACAGCGCGCTCAACTTTTGCGCGTTCGATCTCTTCAAGAAGGCGCTTCCAGAGGAGATTCGCGACGAGGCGCAGGGCATCGCTACGGCATCTCTCATGGCCACCGCTCTGGCGACCGGTTCGATGTACCCGCTCGACACCATTCGCCGCCAGATGCAGTTGCAGGGCAGCACGTACGCCAACATTCTCGACGCCGGCCGGGGCATCGTCGCCAAGAACGGCGTCGGCGGACTCTTCCGAGGTTTCATCCCGAACGCGATGAAAAACATGCCGAACAAGTCCATTCAGCTCACGACGTTCGACATGATGAAGAAGGGCATCAAGCGTTCGGAAATCGAGTACGCCAAGGAGGTTGCCATACTCGCCGCCGAAAACAAAAAGCTCAAGTGAGCGAGAAGACGTCGTCCGTCGTCCCCTCCACGGCGCGCGCGCGAGCGGCGATTTCTTATTATCTGATTCTCCCTCCGCCGTCGTCCGAGATGTTCGAGGATTGCAATGATACCATAGGTTGTTTTGATTTTTCGCGTCTTGGCCTCGAGCGTCTCTCGCGTCTCACGATTCATGTGTTCACCTAGATTACAATCCCGCGTCGTCGTCACCGATCTCCCTAGTGCTCCTTGGACGGGTACTCGAACAACCCGAGATCTCCCCCCCACGGGAATTGCTCTCGGTTTCTGATTCTCAAGTATGAGTACTTCGGGTGCTCGTTGTGCGTGTGCTCGACGTTCGCCAGGGTGTACACCCCGAATCCCGCGCACGCCGGGACGGCGAGCATGCTCACCGATCGCCATTTATTCATCTCCGCTGCGTCGTCCGACGTGTCGATCCTCCGGTCAGTCGCAAAGCTCTTAAAACGGTCGAAATCAAACGAATTCGCCCGTCTCGCGACCACCGCGCGCGCGCGCGAATCATCGAAGATCGCGCCTCGACGCACCGATTTCTTCCTCGATCGACGCGCCGCCGGACATCGATCGACGCTGGACGTTTTGTCGCGCGCATCGCGCGAGTCGGGACGTCGCTCGGCGCGTCGCGTGGGCGAGCATAGCGACGCGAAGTGCCGTCGTGGGGTTCGGGCGCGTGGGGTCCTCGGGTGCTGGGTCGTGAACGGTGGATGTGGTGATCTTCGCCGCGGACGCGGGCGGAGCGACGCGGGACGGTCGAGGCGGTGATTGACGAGTCGAGAGATTTGAGATGGATCGCTAGCTAATCTTACACGTCGCGCGCGAGCGGGATCACGTTTTGGGGCGATCGACGAGGGGGTCGGCTTCGCCCGCGCCTTCGCCGTCGACGCGGGCGACGATGAAGGGCCCGGCGGCGCGAACGCCCGGTGCGGTGCGGTAGCCCTTACGCTGATGGAGCCTGAGGGCGATGAAGAATGCGGCGGTGGTGCCCAGGAAGGCGCCGTTGTGCCAGGCTAAGGACTCTAAACCTTTGGAGAAGGCGAACATGTCGTACACGACTTTGCCGCTACGCCAAAAGGAAAACCAACTGAATAAGACGTACGCCTCCATGAACAGGATGGGCCACCCGAAATCGCGTCGCCGTATCGGCATCGCCCCGCACAAGAACTCTAAAAACAACACCACGATGTTCGCCGCGTGCTCGGTCAGCCGGTACCACTCCAGGTAACACTTCGGGTAGTCGTCCACGCCCTCGAGCGTGGCGCACATTGGATACGCAAAGAACGAAAACCACGCCCCCGCGCTCGCTACTAAATTCATCGTCCACGTCGTCGCGTACGCAATCGTCAGCGCGTTCGCTAAACCATTCAAATCTCCCTCTTCTCGCTCCTTCCTATACATGCTAAGCCCCAACGCGCCCTCCGTCGCGAAGAGCAACAAAATCGTCCAATCGCTCAGGTACTCCATCCCGTCCGTGTGCTTCTTTCGCTCCTCGTAAATCATGTGATATCCGACGAAGAAGATCCCAAATAAAAACGTTCCCACGCGAAGCGCGAACAGGGCCGATCTGCGTCGTCCGATCGCGCGTCCGCTCGGTCAGTCGCGCGCTCAACACTAAACGCTTCTCGCCGCGACGCGTGCGCGTCTTTCACGCCGTCCCATCGCTTTCAACGCCCTCTCGAGCGTTCACGCACCTCGGAATAAACTTCGCGCTCGCCCTGACCCGGTCGAAGCTCACGGGGGGGACGCCATCGAACCTTGGAAGCGCGCGGAGGTTGTGCACGGCGAGACCGCCCCAGGCCAAGACGCTGGACACGATCGCCGCGGTCGTCCACGCGGGCGGGGGCTTTCGAATGCGCAGCTCGCCGACGTCGAAGGCACCGAGTGGGTCATCGTCGACCGAGGACGACGATGGGTCGACGGGAGACGGACGAGGCATCGCGCGCGGCGCGAGTGCGAGTCGCGCACTGAAGACGGCGGAGGCGAAGCCGGGCGAAGCGGACGAGGCGAAAGCGTGTGGGTGCGAATACATCGATGCACCGCGATGATGACGATGCAAGTGCGATACCTATGCGTGCTCAGTCGCAGAGCGCGGTGAGCCACTCGTCGACGACGTCGTCCGAGCCGTACCAAGGAAACTTGGACGCTTCGTCAAAGGTGCCGACGGTCGACATTGAGTGCCAGCATCCGTCGATGACCACCGTCTCGGCGCCCTCTAACGCGAGCGCGGCGCTATTGGGGACCACAGCGTCGCCCTCGACGCCGTTCCCGTCTCCACCGGCGACGACGGCGTAGGAACCGGCGGCGTATTTGCGCACCGTTTTCGGCTCAGCCGTGACGTCCCCGGTCACCGCGCGTCCCGTGACGCACACGTAGCGGACTTCGGGCGCAAAGTACGCCCCGGGCCAGGTGTCATTCACCCACTTCGACGCCCCGCGCGTGGGATCGGATTTCGCATCCTGCGCGTGCGGCGTCCCCAGACACACCAGTCTTCGCACGCGCGCGTCCCGCTCCAGCGCCTCTCCCGAACACTCCGCCTCGCTCGCGTTCAGCGCTCGAGCGCCGCCGATGAACGCACGCGCGAGCCATCCACCGGCAGAGTGTGCGACTAAATCCACCTTCGTCGCCTCCGGATTCGCCTCGAGTGCCTCCTCGACCGCCTCGTGCACGCGCTCTAAATACCACCCGTAACTCTCGCGCGTCGTGCACGCGTTCAACCAAAACCCCTTGGTGAAGATTCCTCGTAAGATCCCGATCGCCCAATCTTTTCGCTCCAATCGAGCGACGTGCACCGCGAATCCGCGCTCTTTGAGCGATTTCACCAACGACGCGTCGTCGCTCCCGAGCGCGTCTTCGTAGTCGCTCGCCGCGTTGCCGAAACCACCCAAAACCACGATCGGCGGCGCTTGAGCGGGCGCCCGCGCGCGCGGACGTCCGAAGCGATCATTTGCATCGTTCACCGCGACGTCGTTCGCGATCGACGCCCGAGAGACGACGGAGCGTCGCTGGATGAGATTTTGCTGAACGTGGGCTCGAGCGTCGGGACGCCGACCGTGCGTCTCGCTCTCGGCGCGCACCGACGCGCTGAAGGGTCGAGTCGATGGTCGAGGACCTTGCGCACGCGTTCGCGCGCGCGCGAGCGGTGGGGCGGGGGCGAGCGCGCGCGTCATGGTGTGCGGCGCGGAGGCGCGCGAGAGCTATTTTAGGCGCGTCGCGCGGATGGCGAGGAACGATGTGAGTGCTCAGAGTGGTCACCGATCACGTCTAGTTGCTACGTTTTAATACATGCGTCGATGCGGGTGCGCTCACTTGGCGCCCGCGGCGTCGAGCTGGGCCAAGAGTTTGGCTTTCTTCTCGGCGAGCAGGCGCTCGAGGTCCGCCGCGTCCGGCGCCGCGTTCGAAGGATCTTCCTTCGCATCATCTTCATCTCCTTCCACTTCCTGTTTGGCGTCGTTCACATCGTCCTCGTCGTCCTCGTCGTCCTGTTTTCGCTTCTTCGCGTCCGATTCGTCGTCCTCGTCGTCCTGTTTTCGCTTCTTCGCGTCCGATTCGTCGTCCTCATCCTCGGATGGCTCTCCTTCATCCTCGGGCGCGCGCTCGCGTTCGACTTGGACGACCACGATGTGATCACCTAATTTCTTCCCCTGCTCCAGTCCCTTGCCGCGCAGCGTCTTCGTGTCCCCGTGCTTCGTTTCCTCATCAAAGTACACCGTCTCCGTCCCGTACACCGTCTCGACGTCGAAGAACCCACCCTCTCGCGCCTGCTCCGCGCTCAAACGAAGCGTCGATTTGACGTGCATCCCATCCCTGGTGAACTGTTTGCTCGGCAAAATCCGCACTCGGACGCTCTGCGACCGACCGACGATCGGTAATCGCGCGCCGTGCGCCACGCCTCGCGGCACGTACACGCGTCCGTGATAATACGCATCCATCACCCCGTCCCCGCGACACTTCCCGCACACCCCTTCATCCCCCTCCTCCCCTTTCGCACCGTCGATCCGTCCACGTCCATCGCACCGTTCACACGTCATCTTAAACGGCACCACGGCTAATTTCGTCCCGCCCCGCGCGCTCTCCGCGAACGTCACGTTCATCATCACGTCGTCCCGTCGTCCTCCGTTCACCTCCATCTCCGAATCGTACGCCATCCGCCGCGCATCATCTCTCAGCGTCTCGTACGCGCGCTGCGCCGCGTCGAACCGCGCCCGCGCCGCCGCTTTCTCTCCATCCGTCCCGTTGGACACTTTATCCGGGTGCGTCTCCAGCGCGATCGCTCGATGCGCCCTCGCGATCGTCCTCGCGCTCGCCGTCGGCTCCACGCCCAGGACGTCGTAGTGATTCATCCAACGCGTCCGCTCGCCCGCGCGTCGAGGCGTGCGGTGCCCGAGCGCGGCGTCGCGGCCGTCACATCCCATCGCGAATCGAGCACTCATGCCATCGGCCGCGTCGTCGCTCCCGATCACCGTGGACGACCTCACGCGCGAGCTCCGATCGGGCGACGACGCGACGATCACCGCGGCGGCGTCCGCGCTCGGCGCGCTCGCGATGCGCGTGCGGTTACCGAGCGCGTTCGCGGTGGTGATGGATGATTTAATCCACGCCCTCGGTGACCGATCGCGCACGATGCGATGTCACGCCGCGACGTTAGCGGCGATGAGCGCGCTGTGCGCCACGGTGGACGACGCCCGATCGCGGGCGTTGGCGCTCGACGGCGTCGGGGCGTGCGCGACGATCGCGATCGAGGGCGACGGCCAGGCGGAGGGCGCGGACGTCGCGCGCGTGAACGCGTTGGATTTCTTTCGCTTCGTCCAACGCGAGGGCGACCGACGGGGGTTCGACGCGGTCGTGGGCGATGGACGGTGCGTGCCGTTCGCGATGGCGTGCGCGCGCGCGACGGGGGGGTCGGCGATGGATTTCATGACGCGCGTCGGCGGCGCGGATCTCGTCGTGAATCTCGCGCGCGGGTGCGCCGAGGACGACGACGCGTTCGATGATTTGATCCGCGCCGGGGCGTTTGAGGTATTCATCGACGCGACGCTCGCGGAGGAGGATGAGGTGACGGTGCGCGGTTTAGTCGGTCTCGCGTGCGCGACGCCGCGACGCCGGGCGCTGCGCGCGCGACTCGCGGAGCGCGGCGACGCCGTCCGTCGACTCGCCGCGCTCATGGGCGCGTCCGCGGACGAAGAGATCAAAGGTTTCTCAGGGGGGTTATTCCGAGCGCTCGCGCTCGATCCGGAGA
>NC_014441.2:316466-331737 GCF_000214015.3 Ostreococcus tauri
CGCGTGGGGGCGATGTTGGACGCGCGGGACGCGGACGCGGAGGCGAGCGCGAGCGCGAGCGACGCGAGCGCCGAGGCGACGAAACGCGGCGCCGAGGCGACGTACACGTCGAAAGATTTGCGAGGGATCAAGGTTCGACACGCCGCGGAGGAGATCGCGGAGGGACGGGAGACGGTGCTGACGCTGAGGGACGCGAGCGTGTTGGACGAAGACGCGGAGGACGAATTGGAAAACGTGTTAATGGCGGAACGCGCGTCGAGGAAAAAGGCGAGAAGGGAGGCGACGAAGCGCGCGACCGACGATCCGTTCGCCGAGGCGGACGCGCGGGATAAGACGGTGCTCGGGAAGTACGACGCGAAGGAGGACGCGGAGGCGATGGAGCTCGACGGCGAGGGCGGAATCGACGCCGCCGAGGAAAAGCGAAAGGCTGAGATCAAGGCTCGTCTCGTCGCCGAACTGTCCGGGATCAGGGGTAAATTAGACACCGCTGAGATGGTGAAGGGTCAGCAGGCTGACTTTCACACGCAGGAGGAGATGCAGGCAAAGTTTGTCAAGCGCGAGAAGAAGAAGAAGATGCGCAAAAAATTGAGAACGAAGCACATCGACGCCGCAGAGCTCGAAAACGATGCCATGGCGCCCGAAACGCGAGATCACGGCTCTCGGCGCGCTCGCGGTGAGCGCGCGGCGGCTGAGGAGGAGAAAACGACGGAAAAGGATGCTAAATTTGTCAACGCTTTGCAAAAGGCGCGCGAGGTCACCGACAAGAAAATTCTCGCCGAGATGGCTGGTGAAATCGAGGAGGACGAGGACGACGAGCTCGCGCGCGCGTTGGCGAGGAGTCGAAAGATGGCGGCGGCAAAGCCGGCGCGAGCGGCACCAGATGACATCGCCGCTCAGGTGGCGGCGCGGCGTCTCGCGGATGAGGCCCGAGCTCGCGAAACCGCCGAGGCGCCCGCCGAGTCCTTGGTCTTCACCGACATGTCCGAATTCGTTCAAGGAATCACCAACGCGAAGGACGATGATGACGACCTGATCGAGGCCGAGATGCCCGACGTCCCACCGCCGCCGCCGGGAGAGGAGGAGATGCCCGACGTACCGCCGCCGCCGCCCGCCGACGGCGAAGACGAGATGCCGGACGTGCCCCCACCGCCGCCCGACGTGCAGACGGAGCCGACGACGGACGTCGTACCGGTACTCGCCGAAAAGCACGTCGTAAAACAAGGCTTGGCGAGCACGCTGGCTCTGCTCAAGGAGAAGGCGCAACTCGACGATACGCAAAACACGCGATGGAGCGGTCGCGCGAATGATTTGAAGGATCATCACGACAAGAAGCACGTCCTGGAGGCGCTCGCCGTGGACGACGCGACGACGAGCGATGGATACAAGTTTGGCTTCAGATTGGACAAGTTCGACGAGTTCGGGCGCAAACTCACTCCGAAGGAGGCGTTTAGAGAGCTGTGCCATCGATTCCACGGAATTGAACCGGGACGAATGAAGCGCGAGAAGCGTTTGCAGCAGTATCAAGAGGAACAAAAACGGCTTCAGCAATCTAGTGTCATGGATGAGCGCATCAAGACCACTCAGCGCGAGCAAGCGACGCCCTACGTCGTTCTCAGCGGTCAGGTTCGGGCGGCTCAAACCAAGCAAGCCGATCCGATGGCGACAAAGCGCCGCGAGCAGGCGTCCTCCGCCTCGCCGGCGCCGCCGACGCGCTTGGCCACCCACGCGGGCGGGGTCAAGCCCACAAACGCTGGGAAAGTTTCATTCGCGATGAAACCGTCGAAGAAGTAAAAGTCGTCATGTCATCTAAGTAGCGTCGGTATCGCGACGATTCGTCTCGTGCGCGCGCGAATTCTTCCTCTCGAACGAAACCGCACTCTCGAGCGCCTCAAAATGCGCGAACGCACCAAGTCTCGCGCCACGAACGACATCGACGACGTCCAAGTCACCGCGCGCACCGCCGCGAGCGCGCTCGAGCGCGTCGTCCGCGAGACGAACGAACGGGTGCGTCGCGCGCGTCGTCGCGCGCGGGGTGCCAACAAGTGACGTCTCGATCGTTTCTCGTCCACAGATGGCGCGCGCGCGGGCGTCCGCGTCGAGCGAGACGGCGAAAACGGTCGCGTCGTTCGCGAACACGACGAGTGAGGACGGTGCGCGGGCGTTTAAGCGCGCGAAGAAGTCGTGTGAGCTCGCAGGGAAAGTTGTCGAGCGCGCGGCGACGGACGACTCGGGCTCGGGGCGGTCGAATGCGATCGTGCGAGATTCCGCGCACGCGCTCGTGAGCAACGTACGAAAGAGTGTTGAGTCGAACGCGCGCGCGGTGGAGATACGAGCGCGCGAGACGGAGGATGGGGATGATTGATGGGATGGAACCGATCGGCGCGGCGTTCGTGTTCTTCTCGATCGATCGACGTCCGTAGTCGCCGCTACAAAAAACTAGTCTATCGTCTACTGCATGAAATGTAATCCTACGCCTTGTCAACGACGAACGGTTTCACGGCGAGCGGTTCGTACCACACCGGGGTGAAACCAGCCTTCGCGCGTGCTTCGTCGTTGAACGGCGGCTTGAGCGCGCCTCTAAAGTGCGATCGGACAATTTCGTGAAACGCGCTCACCGCCGAGCTCGACTCCGAGTACTCCTCCGTCGCATCCCCACCGCCGTCTCGCGCGTGCAAATACTTAAACCATCGCAAACCCGAGGCGCAGTGCGTGATCTCTTCCGGGTACACGACGTTCTCTAAGAGCGTCGCCGAAGGCTCATCGCCGTTTCGCCTAAATTTCATTATCGTCGTCGGCAGCACGTCCAAGCCTCTGGCTTCGTGCACGCAGTGCTCGACGACCAATCGCGCCTCGAGTGAGTGTGCCGTCTCCCTCGCCGTCCTCCACAACCCATCGTGCGCCTCCAGCTCCCCGTAACGTTCCAATCCGCGCTCCTCCAACCGCTTCGCCAACAGCTCAAAGTGTCGTCCCTCATCCGACGCCAAATCTACGAAATCGTCGTAAAACCCGACCGGCATCGCCCGTTGTTCACCGAATCGTTGAATACAATCCCACGCCAAGATCATCGCCCACGATTCAATGCTCGCAAGCGAATGTAAGATCGCCGTCCGCGACGCGTCCGTGCCGCCGTTTCCCAACCTCCGGGTCTTCGAAGGATCCACCACGCCGCCCGCGAACGCATCCCGCGCCGGTTCCTCCACCACGCTCGCGCACTCCGCGCGACTCTCTAGACCACGAAAAGCACCCCGGACGTCCGCGTCGCCCATCGAATCGTCATCGATCGCCGTTTCACGCGTTCCGAGAGACGACCACCATCGCTTCGTCATCGCCGTCATCTTCGCCTTTCTCGCGCACGAAGGCTCGAGCATGATCGCTCGCGCGCGCATGACCAACGCGTGGACGCTCTTCGCCCGCGCGCCGACTCGCACGTCCTCGACGTCGGACATGGCGCGTCGAGCACTGCGGTGGTGGATTCGCGATTCGGAGACTCGACCGCACATCCGCACTCCGTGACGCGTCTCAACGCGCGATGCCGCCCAGAAAACCGAAAGCGCTGAAGCGAGAGTACACCGATGATAATTCGGACGATGATTTCACGCCCGGAGAGGAGCGAGACGACGAGGAGATCACGATGAAGATTACGAAAAAATCAAAAGCGAGCAAAAAAATAAAGAAAGAGAGCGACGGTGACGCGAACGAGGGATCGATCAAGGCGAAGAACGAACCGATGAAGCAAGGATACGATATCGCGACCGGGGTGGTGCAGGACGAGGCGTTGCATGCGAAGTATAGCGCGATGACGTTGGATGAGTTGAAGCAGTACATGAAGGTGCGACCGGACAAAGCGAAGAGGATTATTGGACGACAACGACGACGACGATGACGACGACGCGCGCGGCGTGAACGTACGACGAGAACTGACGGACGATTTTCTCTTCGCGATCACAGATAAACAGAATGCCGCAGAGCGAGATTGGACAGAAGAACAAGCGCATCAATTATAAGAAGCCGGATTTCGTCGCGCACTGCGTCGACGGAGAGCTCTGGGGACGGTACCCGATGTGTCCGAAGTGCGCGCCGAAGAAGGTGACGCTCAGAGTGACGTACAAGGATGAGCATCACAAGGGACAGGGGAGATGGAGATGCCAGGGGTACTGGGACAAGAACATTGGGGGCTTGGTGAAGTGCTCGTTCAACTACTCCGACGACGCGAAGAACGAGACCCCGCAGACGAGACTTCCATGGCGCCATCCAGGGGACGAGATCTCCGACGACGAGGAGGATGACGTGAACGCGGGGATGGAAAAGCCGGTGGAGTTTCCAGAAGATCTTGGCACGCTTCCGCCGATCGACATGGCAAAGAAGATGTTGGAGATTTGCCGCGAGCACAAGCTGACGCTCCCGCAGGCAGATAATGACGCCGTGCGAGAGTGCTACACCAAGCTTCAGGCCTCGATCGATTACAACGACGAATATGATGTGAAGACGGCGTTCAACCTGCTCAAGGAGTCGTTCCCTCCGCTCACGGCTGAGGAGAAGGCTGGTGGACCGGCGCCGAGGAATCCGGCCAACGCCGCGCTGTGCGCCGCGCTCGAGGCCATCTTCGCCGCGGCGAAGACCTCGCCCGAGGACCCGATGAAGGCGGCTTCCTACCGCAAAGCCGCGATGAGTATTCGTGAGATCGATTTCGAGGTCACGAACGGGATCGCAATCAGCAAGGGTAAGCTCAAAGTACCCAACGTCGGTCCGTCGCTCGGCGCGCAAATCCAGTTCTGGATCGAAAACGGTCGCTTCGAGCGTATGGAGTACTACGAGCGCGGAGAAATCCCGCCGTCGACGAAGAAATGATGATTTTCGAAGAACGCGACGACGGTACAACGAGTGATTCGCAAAAACCGCTTTACTGATACAACATTTGTGCCCCGAGCCGAACGATTCAGCGCTTGACTAGTCTAAACTCTTCGTCGCGTGATCCTTCAACAATTCCAGCCTCTGCTTCTCACACAACTTAACCGTCTCTTCTACAACCTCTTCCCAATCGAAATCCTCTTCCGCGTACGTCCTTCGCACCTCGATGAGCCTCACCGCCGCTAACCGCGTGTCCCCGTCGGCGCTCGCCATCAAGCGCTCCACGAACGCGCTCCCGTTCCCCGTCATCGGCCTCCGCTCCAGCTCATCCAAGAAAACGCTCGTGATCTTTGAAATATTCACGTCCTCGCTGCACTCATTCCCTTGCCCGTCCGCCTGTGCCATGATCACGCGCGTCGCGCTCAGCGTCAAGAGTCTGGACAACATCTCTCTCGCCTTCTCCTCCGGGTCGTACCCGCACGCTCGCGCGCACGCGTCTTCCGATAACGCCCTCGAGTGCGGTCTCGCGCGTCTCGCCCGTCGCGCGCGCGCGCGCGCGACGCACGAGGCGCGCGAGGGAGCCGCTGACGTTTTCATTGCGCGACGCGAAATGACGCTTGCGTCGCGCGTTTCGTCCGTCACGCGCGCGCAAAGCCGTGGAAAGAGCGAACGCGCGTGTGGTGCGGCGACTAGGGCGTCCGCATCGACGGTGACGCGTCGACGGAGCGTCGGAACGAGCGAAGATGATGATTTCGAGAGTTTTCGAAACATTTCAGAAAAGGACGTCGCGTTCATCGTTTTCGAGCGCGATGACGTGCGAGAAGCGCTGTCGAAGACGAACCTTCGCGAGTACTTTCGCACCGCGGAGAGTTTTGAGCGGAAAGCGCGCGTCGACGCGGACGTGGGGGGGCTGGAGGTGCGAAGAGCGTTGTTCGCGGACGCGACGTCGAGCGAGGCGGCGCTCGATGTCCTGTGCGATGACATCGCGCGCGTCGTCAGGGGGTTCGCGCGAGCGGTACCGATGGATAAAGATGAGCGGGTCTTGGTAAATCTCAGTTTGCTTCGATCGACCCTGTGCTCGCGGTTGCACGTCGATCACACGAGTGCGCGTTGCATGGTTACGTACTTCGGCGCCGGGACGGAGGTATTGGACGAGCGCACGAGCGGGATCATCGCCAAGGCGAACGCGAGCGGTGGAAACGTCGTATCGGATGTTTTGAAAAGTTTGGCGGAGAGGTTCGCACCGCCAAGAGCAGTTAGGGAGTGCGCGGTGTGTTTGCTAAAGGGCGAGCGATGGACATACGTCGACGGCTCGACGAGCAAGGGGCAAGCCATCGTCCATCGTTCGCCGGCGATAGACGCCGATAACGGTGAGTGGCGATTGACGCTTAAGCTCGACGTCGAATCGTTCGGATGCGCTTGTGGGCACGCGCACGATGATTTGATTTGATTGATTATGATTTGTACACAATTTTTTACTACCTAGAGCTATCTACCTTCACGGAGCCGTGTAACGCATCGCGGCGGATCTAAAAACGTCCACGTGCGCGTCCAAGCTCGCCTGAATCGGCTTGGAATACCCGCCACCCATGGTGATCACGAGGGGTGTGTTCGTCGAGATACACATGGAGTACACGGCGTTGTTTCTACGAAGTAGACCGTTTCGCGTCATCCCGAGCCTACCGAACGAGTCTTGCGCAAGCGCGTCGACGCCCGCCTGGTAAAACACCAACCCAGGCTCGTACTCTTGCCATAAACGCGGTAGCCAATGATCAAGCTGTTCTAAGAACATCTCGTCGTTTGCGTCATCCGGGAGCCCAACATCATGCGTCGACCGCTCGCGTGTCTTGATAGGATAGTTCTTCTCCCCATGCATCGAAAACGTCACCACCTGCTGATCGTGCTCGAACATCTTCGCCGTACCGTTCCCCTGATGCACGTCCAGATCGATAACCAGTATCTTCCGATCTCTAGGTAGTAACTCGTCCCGCTGCACGACCCGTATCGCCGTACCGATGTCGTTGAATACGCAAAACCCCTCGCCACGATCTCGATATGCGTGGTGCGTGCCCCCCGCGAGCTGCGCCGCCGCCCTTGCCCCAAACCCCGCTAAAACCTCTCGTGCGCACGCCACTGTCCCGCCCGTCGACGCCAAGCTCCGAGTTACGTTTTGCTCACCCATCGGAAAACCGATCGTGCGCACCTCTTGCTCGCTCAGCGTTCGCGTCAGCACCTTACGAACGTACTCCCCACAGTGTGCCGCCTCTAAATCCTCTATGTCGACCAACGGACTCGCCCTGAGCTCGATCTTTCCTCGCAGCGTATCATCGTTTTGCAACGCCAGTCGCGCGAGCTGATACTTATCCATCGGAAACCTGTGACCGTCCGGAAGATCCACGCGCGCCCAATCGGCGTGGTACACCGTGAAAGGACGAACGATCGCAGAGGTGCTCGACGCGCGGATTCGTCTCGAGGCGAGCGCGGTGGGACGGAGTAGGACGCATCCGACGCGCATCGCGCCCCGATCTCCGTCCCAGTCGCGCCACAGCTTCAACTACGCTCGATCGCTCGCGTGCGTCGCGTGCAGAATCGCGGGCTGATGCGACGGATCCGTCGACGCGGCGTACGCGGCGCGCGCGCGGTCGATCACCGCGGCGGCTTGTGGGGTGTCCCGGCCGAGCACGGCGACGACGCCTCCTGCGCCACCGCCGGTAATCTTGGCGCCGAAGACGTGCTCACGATTCGGATCGGCGTCGCGAATGCAGTACAATAATTGACTCGTCGCGCTTGAGCCGAGTCCCACGGAATCGTAGCCTTCGTGGGAGGCGAACATGAGGTCGCCGAGTCGGCGGCCGAGCTGGAGGATTTCGGCTTCGTCGTCGTCCGCCGAGGGCCAGGACTCTAAGATTTCTACGAATTCGCTCACGCGAGCGTGTTCACGGAGCGGATGCGACACACACGCACGAAGGGCGTATGTTTCGTCCGCGCGAACGGATGTGTGCGGCTCGTCGTCGTGTCCTGCGTATCGCGCGAGGAACAGCTCTCCCGTCATCGACTCGTCGATGTGTTGCGACCACGAGCCCGGACTACCCAACGAACCACGGTCCCAATCGTGCGCTGACATCACACTGCATAGACTCACCGCACTGGAGACGATCGATTCATTCAATCGAGCGTTTATCTCGTTCACGAGTTGTTTCTTGCCCATAAACGTGGCGCATCGCACGTGCGAGTAATCTGACCCGCCGGTATTCGAGTGACGAACGCCCGAATCGATCCCCCAGACGCGTAGCGATTTAGGCAACTGGACGAATCGATAATCCGTCTCTGGTCCGTCCGGCGCCGTCGTCTTCTGTAAATCGCAATCGATCACCACAAAATTTCCCGGCGACGCAACCATCGAGTGGAAACACGCGTACTGATCCATGAATCCGCACGGCGCCCCGACGACGTCGTTCTCGGCGCGATGACAGTACATAGGAATCATTTGCACGTGCGCACGAAATCGCGCGTTCGACATCGACGCCGCGCCCGAGCGCACGAGATAATCGCACGCCGCGCGGGCGACGGCGACTTCAACCGCCGCCGAAGACGCCACGCCTTTCCCCTGCGGCACGTCCGACTCGATTCTGATCTCACAATCGCACGTCTTCGCGATCTCTTTAATCCACGCCCGCGTCCGCGCCAGCGTCTCATCGTCGTCCGCCAAGATGGCTCGAAACGTCTCGCCCAGCGCTCCGCACGCGTACGCCGCCCATCGCGCCGACGCCGCCGCGCCGTCGAAAAACGTCCTCGTGCGCGTCGTCTCGAACGTCTTCGCGTCGTACACGTCCATAAATCCTCCCTCGAATCGCATCACGCGCCCCGTCTCCCCATCCACGCTCGTCGCGCGCGTCGTCCCGCGTCCATCCGTCGCCTCCGCGAACGTCACCTCCGCCCGCGTCTCCGCCCGCGTCGCCAGCTGCGCCACGACGCTCCCCGAGTAATCGGCGATCCCACCGATGACGTCGATGCGTCCCCGCGCCCGTCCTCGACCGACCGCGCGTCCATCGTCGTCGTCCACGACGTCGTCAAGCGCGTCCCACCCATCGGCGCCTCGAGACGCCTCTCGACGCACCGCCCGCGCGAACGTCGCGCGCGCGATCGCCGCGCGTCGCCCGCGGACGTCGTCGCGATATTTTTCTCCGCCCATGCTCTCTCGCGCGCGCGCGTGGCGCGCTCGCGTCGACGGCGCGGCGACGATGGAGCGGTGGCGCGCATCCATCGGGACGCGATGGCCATCGGGACGGCATCATTCGCCCCTCGCGTCGCGCGCGCGCGGCGGTGACGGGACGCCGTCGGCGGTGGAGACGGGTGAATAATGTCGCTGCGTTCGAGCGCGGTGGATGGAGGACGCGCGCGGGCGTTGGCGTCGCGGTCGAGGGATGGGTCGACGGTGCGTCCTCGGCGAATGAACCCTCGCGCGCGCGCGAGCGCGGACGACGGCGCGCGCGCGCGCGTCGAGAGCTCGGGCGTTGGGGTGAGCCGACGAGGGAACCTGTTGGCGCTCGGAACCGCGCTCGGATCGCTGGTGAGCGAGGGACCGGCGCGAGCGATGGCGAATTACGCGCGGACGCTGCAAGACGCGTACGGCGCGGCGACGTCCAAGGCGATCGCCCCGGAGCGGTGGTATCCGTATTGGTGGGCCCTGCCGCTCGCGCCGTACGGAAGTAAGGCGACGGCGCGAGCGGAGGCGGTGAGCGGGGAGGTGTGGACGTTTGATCAGCTCCAAGGGTTGTTGGACGTGTTGGTGAACGTGCGGATGACGGTGGCGCGGTTGGAGGACGGCGGATTATGGGTGCATAACCCGATCGCGCCCACGCCGGAGTTGGTGAAGATGATGCGAGAGTTGGAGCGCGCGCACGGACCGGTGAAGCACATCGTCGTCGGGAGCGCCGCGATCGAGCATAAGATTTACAGCGGTCCGTTTAGCAAGTTTTTTCCGAGCGCCGACGTGTGGTTGCCGCCAAAGAATTGGACCTTTCCGGTGGACGTGCCGTTGGAGACGTACGTGCCGTTCTACCCGAACGGGTCGCCAAAGACGCTGCCGATGGAAAGCCTGGGGGGCGAACGGAACGTGCCTTGGGCGGATGAGATTGAGCACGCCGTGCTGCACGTCGGAGGGTCGTCGCTTCGCAACTTTAAGGATCCGTGGTTCGTCGATACGGCGTTTTACCTCAAGCGAACGAAGACTGTGGTGCTCACGGATGTGATGGAAAAAGTTAGCATGCAAGCGCCGCCGGTGTGCCAGATCAACCCGCAGCCGCTACTTGTTCGATCGATGGATAAGCCGGGCGACGCGCCGCCAAACTCGGCGCAGGCGCGAAGCGACGGGTGGGGGAAAACGGTCCTCTTCGGTTTGCTCTTCAATCCCAACGCCGTCAAATTTGAGTTCAGTGGCGACATTGCCAACGATTTATTGGATGGGTTCACGTGGGATCCGAGCTGGAGAGATGATTTTGAGGCGCTCGTCGCGAGGCCGATGTTTGTTCCGCCCATCCTCGCGGTGTTGGCCTTCCCACGAAGACGTGACACCGTTAAGCGATGGTCGAACGTCGTCGCCTCGTGGGATTTCGAGTCCATCATCCCGAGTCATTTAGACGGCCCATTCTCCGCCACTCCAGAGCAATTCACCGAGGCGATAGATTTCGCGCTCACCGCCACGCCGTACGAGCAATTCGGCGCAAACGCCAAGAGCCTCGTCGACGTGGACGACCTCAGCGTTCAACTGAAATCGCTCGAAACCCCCGAGCCACTCTCTATGGAGCTCCGCACCGCGATCAAACCGATCGAGATCTCCGAGACCGATTCAATCTCAGACGAACTCGAGCGCGTGTAATACGAAACGGATAAGAATGAGATACCAACAACGCCCGAACAGACCTCGTCCGCACACACCGACGCGGTCCGTCGTCACGCGCGCGCGAAACTCCGCGTGCGGACGGAAACAACGATGTCGCTCGCACGCGCGTCGTCTCTGAGCGCCCAAACGTCCGCGCGCGCGCACACGGGACGTAAAAATCGCACACAAAACTATCCGTCCCGAAGCGATCGTTCAGTCACTCGCATCACCCCGCGCGGGTCGCTCGCGCGGGCGCTCGCGGCGGACGGCATCGACGTCCGAGAGTACTTCTCGCCGTCGAAGATCAATCTCTTCCTGAGAATCACCGCTCGAAGACCGGATGGGTTCCACGAGTTGGCGTCGCTGTTCCACGTCGTCGACCTGGGCGACGGGATGAAGTTTGCAAAGTCGTCGAGCGAGACGAAGGACACGCTGATCTGTTCGGACGCGAGCATACCGACGGACGAGAGTAATTTAGTGATCAAGGCGTTGAATCTGTTCAGAAAGAAGACGGGGATCGAGCAGTACTTTTGGGTGGAGCTGGATAAGAGAGTGCCGCACGGCGCGGGTTTGGGCGGCGGAAGCGGAAACGCGGCGACGACGCTCTTCGCCGCGAACGAGCTCTGTGGGAACCCGGCGAGTGAGGCGGAGTTGTTGGAGTGGAGTGGGGAGATTGGGAGTGATATCTCGGTGTTCTTTTCCAACGGTGCGGCGTATTGCACGGGGAGAGGGGAAATCGTGGACAACGTCGAGCCGCCGTTGGATCTCGGGACGAAGATGCTCTTGGTGAAACCGCCGATGGGATGTTCAACGCCAGCGGTGTTCAAAGCCTTGGACCTCGACTCACGATCGACCGCGGATCCGCTGGAACTGTTGAAGCGAATCGGGAGCGATGGGTGCTCGGAAGCGGTGTGCATTAACGATCTCGAAGCGCCCGCGTTCAAGGTTCTCCCGGAGCTCGCCGAGTTAAAGGCGGAGCTCACCGAGGCGACCAAGGACAAGGGAACGGTGGTGTTCATGTCAGGAAGCGGGAGCACTATCGTGATCATCGGTGACGATGACGTTCCCGCGTTCGTCGCCGCGGACGAGACGTTGTTCAAGGCGCCGACGCGATTGATCACGAGGAAGAGCGGTGAGTGGTACGCGCCGACGCTCGAGCGAAAGTGACGCTTCTTCGCAAAATTATAAGTAATCAAATCTAAGCATTAGCAGCGACAAATAGAGGCGAATTTTAGAGATCCCGATCACAACCCGAACCCAGAGCGGACGCTCGGCGTATCCGCCTCGAACACTCGGAACGAGTCCACCATCTCGTCGAATCGCTCCGTGTTCCTCGCGTACGATTCCGTCGGCGATTGCAAGCGCAATTCGTACAGCTTCCCGTTCTCCGTCCCGAGCGCCGCCCGTAACGTCCGATCCCACTCCAACGACTGCGGCCGATCCTCCGCCGTTAAACCGTACTGATTTCGCGCGCTATAGCTCGAAATCCTCACCTCGACGTCGTAATACGCCTTCCCATCCTTCCCCGTAACCTCTCTCGCCCGCACGACTTCCTTCTCCCGGCGCACGCCCAAACGCGTCGACATCAACTCCCCCAGATACCGATCCAGCACCTTCTCCGCCGCCTCCTCCGGCGTCCCCAAGTCTCTCACCGACCCGTACCCACTGCTCGTCGGCGAGCTCACCTCCACGAACGCGTTCGTCTCCACCTCTCTCGGGTCTCGAAAAAACACATCGTTCCCGCTCCCCTTGACCTCGATCCAATCGCTCGGTCGATCGACGCGGTACCCATCGATCGCGTCGACGTACCGCGCGTACCCCGCCCGCGGTCGCTCGAACGCCCACGCCCGGTCGCCTCGACCGAGCGCGAGGACGTGGCCGAGCCCGAGCGCGAGCGTCGTCGTCGTCATCGCCGCGCGTCGTGCGATCGCGCCGTCGTGCGAAACCCCACGCGCGCGCGTCGCGACCGACGCGCTCGACGCGCGCGGGGACGACGGCGACGCGATGCCGCACGAGCGGTGGACGCGCGCGCGCGGACATGTCGACGCGGCGCCGTGTGCGGACGCGGCGTCGCGATGTGTCGATCGCGAATGATTGATGATGTGCGCACATCGCGCACGAATGATGGACGACATCGGGCGACGCGCGCGTGGGCGACGACGGTGGACGCGCGCGAGGGGTCGATCGCGCGTCGGGGGCGTCGGAGGACGCGCGTCGCGATCGCGCGCGACGCTCGGGCGCGTCGGAGCGGTGTGAAGGATTGAGGATTGATTTGATTGCGCGCGCGTTTGGACGCGCGCGACGCTCGGACGCGTCGGAACGATCGTTCGATGCCGTCCGCGGCGTCGGGAAGGGGTGGGGGGACGTCGACGCTCTTCGCGTGGGGATGCGGGGAGGATGGACAGTTGGGCGCGGCGGAGGCGCCGACGCCGGGGGCGACGGAGACGAACGATTGGTGCGTCGAGGCGCCGAGAGCGGTCGAGTTGGGCGAGAGCGCGAGTGGGGTGATCGTGAGCGCGTGCGCGGGATCGAGGAACTCGGTGTGCGTGACGACGAGGGATGATTCGTCGTCTTGCGAGGCGTACGCGTGGGGATGGAACTCGCATCGCGCGCTCGGATTTTCGTACGAGGAGTGCGATGAGTTACACGTGAAGACGCCGAAGAGGCACTCATCGATGAAAACTGAAGATGGGGAACGAATTAACGTGGTGGCGATCGCGAGCGGGGGTTGGCACGCGGTGTGCGTCGATTCCGATGGGGTGGCGTACGGTTACGGCGGGAACGAGTACGCGCAAGCCGGGCCGCCGGATGCGAACGCCGAGCATCGGAATACATCGATTCCGGATAGAGATTGGGCGCCAATTCGCGCGTTGTTGTGGCCGCCTCGAAAGGTCTCGCTCCCGGCGCCCGTGGCTCAGGTTTCGTGCGGCGGCATGAGCTCGTTCGCGCTCCTCGTACGAAAATCCGAGCGCGCGATGCGAGTTCCATCCCCACGCGTACGCCTCGCAAGACGACGAATCATCCCTCGTCGTCACGCACACCGAGTTCCTCGATCCCGCGCACGCGCTCACGATCACCCCACTCGCGCTCTCGCCCAACTCGACCGCTCTCGGCGCCTCGACGCACCAATCGTTCGTCTCCGTCGCCCCCTTCAATCCACATCCCGGACGCGTGGCAAACGTGCAAGCGTCCGGGATGTGGATTGAAGTTCCGCGAACGGGACAACGCCGGCGACGCGTGCGTTTTCACTCCGGCGCGCCGATTTTCCACGAGACCAAGAAAGGGTGGTCGTGCTGCACCGCTGACAAGTTGGTGTACGATTTTGACGATTTTTTGAAGATCGCACCGTGCGCTCGAGGGCGGCACGACGCCAACGCGGCGCCCTTACAGTTTCAGCGCTCGTCCGCGACAAAGAGGTAACAACGCATGGCGGTGCCATCCGCGGTCGCCGTCCCGCGTCCGAGTTCGTCCAACGCGACGAGCGAGTTCGTCGTCGCTCGACGCAACATCGCCGCCGTTTCGCTGAGTTCCACCATGAACGTCGACTGACCGCCGGCGAGGTTATCCTTCGCACCCATTCTCACGAAGACCGCATCCATGGCGGTCATCTCGAATTTAGAAGCTGGCACATCCGCGCCGACGTGAGCCATGATGGCAGCCAAACACACCTGCCTAATGTACGTCGACTTTCCACCCATGTTCGGACCGGTGATTAGGCAAAACCCAGGGTGTTCCCCTCCCAGCCGAGCGTCGTTCGGGACGAACGAACGCGCCAACGACAGGGCACAGGGATGAGAGAGGTTTTTGGACACGAGCGTGGCCGATTCGCTTTGCGCAGGCGCTGGATGCACCTTGGGCGTGCACACGGCGCTGCAAGACGCGTACATCTCGTCACTGGCGACGGCCAAGGAAGATAAAACGTCGATGACTGCACCCACGCTCGCAGCGGCTTGCCACTTCCCGGCGTTCTCGCAAAACTTGGCGACGACGCGACGAAATACACCGGACAGCGCTTCCTCACGCGCCTCCTGTGCCGTCGCGCGCTTCGCGCGAAGAGGTTCGAGTTCTCCACACGTGAATCGCTCGAAACCCTTACGCTTACCCTCTCGCACCCAGTTGTGCGGGACTTTTGCAGCTAACCGATC
The DNA here is from genome assembly GCF_000214015.3 of Ostreococcus tauri. Lineage (NCBI taxonomy): Eukaryota > Viridiplantae > Chlorophyta > Mamiellophyceae > Mamiellales > Bathycoccaceae > Ostreococcus > Ostreococcus tauri. Next base: position 331,341 of record NC_014441.2, read on the forward strand.
CGGAACCTCGACGAGGTGCGTGTCTTTGTTTGCGTTCACAAAGCACACCTCTGTCTTGTGTCCTCCGAGCTGGACGCGTGCTTCCTCCAACCAGGCCGCTAGTTGAGCGTCCGCCGCGGCGAGCTTATCTTCGGCGGCGTCCAAATCAGCGTCGATGCCACGCGCTGGTTCGATCCGCCCATTCGTCTTCGCAGCGTTCCAATCGAAAGCAGCCTCCATATCTTTGAGCTCGCTTAAATCCGGAATCGCCACGCCTCCAGTAGCTGTGAAGACATCCTCGTGCGTCGCTGCCTCGTCACCGGCGACGCATAGTGCACGAAGAACGCTTGATTTCTTGCACGCGTCATCACACGAGGCGATGGCGTTTACGGCATCGCGCACAGCGCGCACACCCTCC
>NC_014441.2:331757-416147 GCF_000214015.3 Ostreococcus tauri
TGCGGCGGCATGAGCTCGTTCGCGCTCCTGCACGACGGCAGAGTGTTCGAGTGGGGACAAACTTCCGAGGATGATGAGCCGCGCACGGCTCCGCGACAGCTCGACGCTAAAGACAAACACGTCGTGGAAATAGCGGCTGGGGCGTTTCACTTGCTCATGCGCACGCGAAATGGCGAGGTGATGAGTTACGGTAACGGTTCGTACGGTCAGCTCGGTTTGGGCGCGACGGGAGCCGCGGACGTCTGCCGCGTCATCGAAACGTTTGGGCGCTTAGGCGTGGTCAAAATCGCCGCTGGTGGGTGGCACTCTGCGGCCGTCACCGCGGGTGGCGTGCTCTACACCTGGGGCCGAGGTGAATACGGTCGACTCGGTCACGGCGACGACGTCAAGGACAAAGTCGTTCCCAAACTCGTCGAACTCGACGAATCTGTCTTCATCGCCGACATCGCCCTCGGCGGTTCGCACTCGTGCGCCATTACCGCCGAAGGAAATGTCTTATCTTGGGGTCGAACCACGCTCGGACGACTCGGACGCGTCATCCGGGACCCGTCGTCGTCGACGTGCGGCGTCCCGTCCCGAGTCGCCTTCCCCCCGCTCCCGAACGGAAAGCGCTGGAAAGCGCTCAAAATCTCCTGCGGCGGTCGTCACACCTTAGCCGTGTGCACCGTTTCCACCGACGACGCCGATGTACCGACCGCCTAACGCTCTGTAACGCCCACATTCGTGCACCTCGCGCCCGCCACTAGCCAACGCGTCCAGGGCGTGCCAAAATTGGAGCGAAAACGCGTGACGTCGACAAGATGCCCTTTCGAGCCACCGTCGTCACTGCGCGACCGGGTGCGCGTTCCTGACGCCCGTCGACCGCCGCGCGCGATGGATAACGTCCCGCCCAAGGTCATCGTCGCCGCGCGACCGAGCGCGAGCGGGAACAGAGACGGCGAGACGCTCGAGGACGTCGCGTTCGGAAAAGTGCAATTGAATGAAAAGACGACAAGCGTCGAGCTCCCGTCGACGTGCGGCGATAAGCTCGCGAACGGCGTGAATGGTTTCTTCGGAAAGAAGTTCTACGCGCTCGGTAGGGCGAGCGCGTCGAGACCGTGGACGATGATCGCGTGCACGGTGGTTTTGTGTGTGATTTTCAGCGGCGGGGTTGGGTACCCCGGGTTGAAGAACGAGAACCGCGGCGATAGGCTGTGGGTGCCCACGGACACGCCGGCGCAGGACGATAAGACGTTCGTTGATACGTATTACGGCGCGGAGACGCGATTCGCACAGGCGATTTTGACCAAGACGGATGGGTCAAACGTGCTGACACCGGAGGGATTGACTGCGCTGCGGACCGTTGCGACAGGCGTGAGCGCGGTATCGATCACGTGGGAAGGCGCGACGTACGGGTACAACGATCACTGCTATCGATTCGGGGCGAGCTGCTACGCCAAGAGCGCTCTGGACGCGTTCTCGAACGCCGCGGGGTATGCAAACCAGACGGCCATCGACACCGTGATGAAGGCGGACCCTCTGATGAATCCGACGGATAACTCCAAGATTCTTCTCTCGAGCGTGGCCGGGGGCGTGACGTACGATTCCTCCGGGAACGTTCGGGCCAATGCACTGTCGCTCACGTACCTGTTCAAGAACAACGACGTGTTGAAGAAGGGTGACTACGTTGACGAAAAAGGCGACGCGTTTGACTCCAAGGTTCTCGAAATCTTTGAGGCTTCTCCGCCGGCCGGTTTCAAGGTCTCTTATGTCACCGCGCGCTCGTTCGGCGATGAATTCGGGTCCACGATCAACCGAGACCTCACCAAGCTCCAGATCGCGCTCTTCCTCATCCTTGCATACGCTGCGCTGACGCTCAGCAAATGGGATCAAGGGTGCGTCGGCTCTCGCGTCGGCGTCACCTTGGCGGGAATCATCTCCATTGGCATGGCGCTTGCGTCCGCGTACGGTCTGGGCTCTTATTTCGGTCTCTTCTTCTCACCGCTCATGAACGTCTTGCCATTCTTGCTCCTCGGCGTCGGCGTCGACGACATGTTTGTCATCGTCAATGCGTACGACAACGTCGAGGCCCGCGTTGATCCTGTCGAGCGTATGGGTCGTACTCTGAGATACGCAGGTATGAGCGTGACCGTGACCTCCATCACGGACGTCATCGCGTTCCTCATCGGCTCTTCCACGTCCTTGCCCGCATTGAAAAACTTCTGCTACTATGCGGCGCTCGGCATCTTCTTTGATTACTTTTACCAGGTCACCTTCTTCACCGCGTGCGTCGCTCTGGACGAGAGACGCAAGGCGAAGCGCCAAGGTGACGTTTTCTGCTGCTTGTCGTGCCCGGCCGAGGCGTGCTGCACCTGCTGCCAACCGCACAAGACGCAGAAGTCTATGTTGCAGCGACTCCTGGGCCAAACCATTGGTACGCGGTTGGGTAACCTGAAGGTCAAGATTTTCGTCGTTACCTTCTTTTCTGCGATGACGATCGGCGGTATCATCGGCGCGACCAAGATTAAGGTCGACGCCGACGTGAACAACTTCATTCCGGACGACTCGTACCTCAAGTTGTGGTTTGCGGACCGAGACGCCTACTTCACCGTGTACGGAGACGACGTCGAACTGTACACAAAGTCCAGCCTCGACCTGACCGACCTGACCGCGGGCGATGCGGTTCTCCGTAACGCCGTCACTACGTTCAAGGCAAATCAGTACGTCGTCACTGATTCCGTGCGCTCGTGGGTGGACGAGTTCTACACGTACAGAAACAGCTCAGGGCTCACATCTCAGTCCTGGAGTGACTCAAACTACGTCACCGCCCTCAACTCCTGGCTCGCGGACACGACCTCGAGCGGGGGATCAAAGTACAAAAATGACGTCGTCTTCGATAGCACTTCCTCGCCGACGAAGATCATTACGTCTCGAGTGCATGGGAAACACATCAAGACGGACGAATCAAACATCAACGTCAAGGCGATGGACACGTTGCGCGAGCAAATCGCCTCCGTCAGCGGCAACAACGACAAAATCTTCCCGTTCGGCCGCGAGTGGTTGAACTACGAGCAGTACAAGTCCATCACGGGTGAGGCGATTCAAAACCTCTCCATCACGATCGTGGCGTGCTTCGGCATCATCGCCCTTCTCGTTGTTGAGTTCAAAACCGTCATCAGCGTCTCCTTGGCGCTTGTCATGATTTTCGTCAATATCGTCGGTTACATGCACTTCTGGGGGCTCACTATCGATTCTGTCACCGTGATCATGCTCGTTATTGCTCTCGGTCTCTCTGTCGATTACTCCGCGCACATCGGACGCGCGTACCTCGAGAAGCTTGGCACTCCCAACGAGCGCATCGTGCGCACGCTTGAGGACATGGGCGTCGCCGTCTGGAACGGCGCCATGTCTACCTTCATGGCCGTCCTCATCCTCGGATCTTCCGATTCATACGTCTTCCAAACCTTCTTCAAGCAGCTTTTCCTGTGCATCACGCTCGGTTTGGCGCACGGTTTGCTCTTCCTTCCGGTGTTGCTCTCACTGCTCGAGCCACGGCCGTATGCGGAGGCGCACTAGAGCGCGGACGAATACTTCGACGTCCGAAATTCCTCCGATTTCGAGGAAACTATCATAAACTGGTACCAGGCATTTCTAGCACACAGCCTATTCTTTCAAGATCCCCGCGCGTGGCGTTGTTGTAACGAAATCCGTCTCGGCATTGATCTCAAGGTCCCAGCCGTCACGCGTCGCCGCGCCACCCGTACATCACGACGCGCACCCGGTCACGCCACTCTCATCCAAATCCCGCTCCGACCACACCACGCGCACAAGTACCCCACGCATGACTCCCCGCGTGGTGTTCGGTCTCGGAGATCCCGTCACGGATGTCCTGTGTCGTCTCTCGCGTAGCTGCGCGTGCGAAATCCTCTCCGGGACGCGCGGCGGCTCCGAACCGAGCGCTTCGCACGCGCCCGTGGAGATTGGCGGGTGCGTCGTCGTCACCGGTGGTTTGCTCTTCCTTCCGGTGTTGCTCTCACTGCTCGAGCCACGGCCGTATGCGGAGGCGCACTAGAGCGCGGACGAATACTTCGACGTCCGAAATTCCTCCGATTTCGAGGAAACTATCATAAACTGGTACCAGGCATTTCTAGCACACAGCCTATTCTTTCAAGATCCCCGCGCGTGGCGTTGTTGTAACGAAATCCGTCTCGGCATTGATCTCAAGGTCCCAGCCGTCACGCGTCGCCGCGCCACCCGTACATCACGACGCGCACCCGGTCACGCCACTCTCATCCAAATCCCGCTCCGACCACACCACGCGCACAAGTACCCCACGCATGACTCCCCGCGTGGTGTTCGGTCTCGGAGATCCCGTCACGGATGTCCTGTGTCGTCTCTCGCGTAGCTGCGCGTGCGAAATCCTCTCCGGGACGCGCGGCGGCTCCGAACCGAGCGCTTCGCACGCGCCCGTGGAGATTGGCGGGTGCGTCGTCGTCACCGGTGATGTCCTCACAAACATCGTGCGCGCGTTACCGACGGATGACGTGTCGACGACACCGGGCGGGAGCGCCGCGAATGTGTTGAAAGGGCTCGCGGCGTTGGACGCGAACGCGACGTGCGCGTTGATCGGCACAATCGCGGACGACGACGTGGGACGGGCGTACGCGCTGGCTTTATCGCGTGATGGAGTGTCGAGCGCGTCTTTGACGACGCGATCGAGGTCGGGAGAGGATGAGAGCTCGGCGGGAGAGTTGACGAGCGCGCGATGCGTGTGCTTGGTGGATGAAAACGGTCAGCGGACGATGCGGACGTCGCTGGGGGCGAGCGCGACGACGACGGTGGATGATTTACCGATCGAGGAGTTACGGAGGGCGGACGTGTTGCACGCGGAGGGCTACGCGCTGTATAGACCAGATGTGTTACGACGCGCGTGCGAGGTGGCCAAGACGAATGGAGCGCTGGTGAGCTTGGATTTAGCCTCGTTCGAGGTCGTTCGCGGATGTCGCGCGGCGCTTCGGGAGATATTGGAGTCGGGAATGATTGACGTGGTGTTCTGCAATGAGGACGAGGCGAGAGAGCTGGTGAGTGCGAGCGGGATCGTGGAGAACGGGCGCGACGTCGAGCGGCCGGACGCGGAGACGGAGACGGCGGCGCTCGAGTGGTTGTTGCGTCACGTTAAGGTGGCGACGTGCTCACGCGGGAAGCGCGGGTGCGTATCGATGAACGCCGAGGGTGCGCGCGCGGAGTCTCTAGCCGAGGGCGTGGTCGCGATTGATACCACGGGCGCCGGCGATACGTTTACGAGCGGGTTCTTGTACGCGTACCTCGTTGGCGGGTCGCTTCAGCAGTGCAGCGACGCAGGGTGCGCCGCGGGCGCGGAAGTGGTGCAGATTCGGGGGGCGGCGATGGATGTCGATCGATGGAACCGCGTGCGCGAGAAAGTAGCGACAATCTTGTCGGAGTGACTTGCGACTTGATGATTTCTTATATTCTTTGATGACTCTTTTTATACGGATACGAGGCGCTCGCCGGTGTTGCTCTCCCCCGCATTTTCCAATTCCTCTCGTGCCTCCTTGCGCCACCGTCGCTGGTAACACGCCGAGCACGCGCTACCGCCGTCGATCTTACGCCACTGTCCCGACGGTTTGTCGTGCCCGCAGATGTCGCAGTGACCGATGACGCCGTTGCTCTTTCCCGTCGACGCCGCGCCGAAAGCGACGCTTGCTTGTATCTGCCCGATCTTCGCCGCGCGCCATTCCAGCTTTTTGCGAGCGTAATGACAATTCGGACATACCCACTTGTCTCTTTTCTCATCGTTCTCCTCAGGCGGAAGGTGATGCCATTTTTCCCCTCTGTCGATATTCTTCGTCTTACACTGCGCGCACTTGCGCTTGGCGTACTTATCACGATACCTCGCCTTGGCGTAACATGTCGTACAAATCTTCGGCAGCGTCGCGACCTCCTTCGCATCCGGGTTCGTCACCAACTTCAAACCCACTCGCGACGCGTCACACTTCGGACACGTCTTCTCCGCGCCAACCTTCTCCAACTTCTTCGCCTTCTTCTTGAGATGACACTTCGTGCACCACACGTCCCCTTCCACCAAAACATCCTCACGCGCGTCGCACAACTCTCGTTTCGCCTTCACCCACTCACCTCTCGATCGCGTCTCTCCGCAACACGCGCATTGTCGTCCGCTCGCCCCGCTCGCGCACTCCTTCCGCCTCTGCTTTTGAAAACACGCCTTGCACACTCGCTCCCCGTCGCCGAATCCACCGCTCAGCGGTTTACGCCACTTAGACGTCCGCGCGGTTCCACACTCCTTACATGTCCGTCCCATAGACGCGTTCGCGTGCGTCGTCGTCGTCGTCGTCGTCGTCGTCGTGATCGTTCGTTCGTTCACCGCGTTCGATCCTTTCCCCGTCGGTGCCAACGCCTCGAGCGTCCCGTCGCCCTCGACGTCGGCGAAGAGGTTCCCGATCGCCGTCTCCGCGCGCGCGTTCGCGCGAGACGCGTTCGCGCGCGGCATCGCGCGCGTCGGCGTGTGACGGGATTACGGAATTCAACGATTCCCAAACGGACGTCACCGAACATTGACACGAATGCGCCGCGCGCGCGCGCGTCGAGGGCGTTCGAGGACGAACGAACGCCCCGATCGATGCCACGTGCGACGATCGCGACGGAGTGGACGCGCGCGTGGGCGCGCGGGGGACGACGCGGCGGGAAAGGGCGAATGCATCGTCGAGGATGGGTGGCGCGAATGGTGCTTGTCGCGATGGTTTCGTTCGTTTTCGCGATCGTCGCGCGGGCGAACGAGGATGTGATGGGTGACGTGGAAAGCGATGAATTTTTGGGGGTCGATCGCGACGCGTCCGGCGATGTTGCGAGGTTGGATGCGTCGAAGATGGGTGATGACGCCTCCGAGCGGGACGCCTCGGGCGGTTCGGCGGCGAGCGCGGCGACGGAAAAGTCGATGGAAACGGATGGGGCGTCGGACGTGACGTCCGAGTTCGAGAAGATTCGATTGGAAAACATAGCCGAGTTGTTGAGAGAGGAAGACGTGGACGAGAGGCGACGGGTGCGGGCGAGCGGATCGTCGAGGTCGGCGGCGAACCGGAAGCGCCGGCGAGCCTTTGCTTGGGTGTCGCGGTACGTCGAGGGCGACGAGACGAGCGATGCCGCGGGATGGGAAGATGGCGAGGCGTGGTACGCGCTGGGGTTCGCTCGCAGGTACGGATTGATCGATTCGATCGGTATGGACGAACGCGGTGCCATGGCGGCGCTGCGTCGGGCGGCGGAGCTGGGAAACGCGGACGCGCACGAGGAGTTGGGTTTTACGTACGCCAGCGGGTGGAACGGTGCGCCGAGGGACGGGGCGAAAAGCGTGTTGCATTATTACTTCGCCGCGAACGGTGGGAGCGTGCCGGCAATGATGGCGCTCGGGTACAGACACAAGCAAGGGATCGATGTGCCGGATTCGTGCGAGAGCGCGACGCTGTACTATCACGAGGCGGCGAAAATCGTCGCAGACGAGGCGGCAAAGCGCACGCCTGGGATTTTACCGTTTCAGATTGAAAAGCACCGACTGAGTGCAGACATGAGTGGGAGCAACATCGCGGCGAAGCGCGAGCGGGACTTGGTGCAGTATTATCGGTACAGTGCCGACATGGGCAACGTCAACGCGCAGGTGACGATGGGCCGATTGTATGCGCTCGGCGCTCGGGGTTTGCGCAAAGACATCGACGCTGCGCGTAAATACCTCAGCGAAGCCGCAAACGCGGGAGACGCGGCGGCGATGGCGAATTTAGGGAACATGTACGCCAACGGGTTCGGCGTCGACGCGAACAATGAAACCGCCTTGCACTGGTTCCACAAGGCGGCGACCAAGGGCAACGCCATGGGTCGATACGGCTTGGGTTACATGACGCTCGCAGGTCACGGCGTGGAACAAGACCACGGAACGGCGGTGAAGTACCTGAATCAAGCCGCCGAGCAAGGTTTAGCGGATGCCAGGTACTTTCTTGCTGTCCTCCATCTGCGTGGAATAGGCGTCAAGCAGGATTTCACAAAGGCGTACCATAACTTCAACATCGCCTCGCACGTCGGCCACGAGGTTGCGACGTATAACTTAGCCATGATGCAGTTGAACGGGATGGGATTTCCGTCGTCCTGCGCCTCGGCGAGCTCGCTGCTCAAGCAGCTCGCCGAACGTGGGAGATGGGTGACAATGATGGAGCACGCGTACGCGGCGTACATGCGTCGTGATTATCGAGGCGCGCTCCTTCGGTACATGAAGATGGCAGAGATGGGGCTCGAAATAGCGCAGGCAAACGCTGCGTTCTTGCTCGAGAGCAAGCGCGGAGACGATGGACGATTCCGCGATGACACATCCGAGAACCCGTTGGCGCCACCGACGGCCACGCGAGCGCTCCATTACCACCGGCTCGCGGCGAAACAGGGCAACGTTAAGTCATTGCTCCGCATCGGCGACGCGTACTTCTACGGTCACGGCACGAGCGTGTCGCTCACCAAGTCGATTGCGGCTTACCGTCAGGCAAGCGAGCAGAGAAATCCGCACGCCATGTTCAACCTCGCGCACATGCACGAGCACGGCATCGGCATGCAAAAGGACCTCCACCTCGCCAAGCGATACTACGACATGATCCTCACCTCACAACCCGACGCGAGCATCATCGTCCAGATCGCCCTAAAAAAGCTCCACGTACACCGCTGGATCGTCGACAATCGCGACGCCATTCTCACGGCAGCCAAGGAGTTCGCGTCGCCGACGCATCAATTCATTGACTTCATCGTCGTCTTCGGCGCCGCCGCGCTGTTATGTTTCGTCCTCATCCTCCGTTACACCATGGACTCGACCCGGTGATACCACACCATCATAGTGTTCGCGTAATCACCATTTCACCGTCATAGCGTGCGCGTAATCACCATTTCACCGTCATCAGCCTCCGCGCCGAGCGCTCGCCCCGCGCGCATCCCGCCTACATCCCCATTCATCCGCGCCACCGTCACCATCGACCCAAACGCGCCCCCCGGTCGATGTCCGCCCTGTTCGACTTCAAATCCTTCGTCTCCACGCTCGCTCTCTTCGTCTGCGCCTGCACGTACGTCAAACTTCGCGCCCCTGGGTTGATCGATTCACATCGCACTGGCTTCCGAGGCGTCTTCTGGAAAGCCGCGCGCGTGGGCGAGCGATTATCGCCCTTCGTCAGCGCCCTGTGCGCGTACATGGCGGTGCAGACGTTGTTCGGGTGATCCGGGCGCGAGCGAGGTGGGTGAGGGGCGCGAGACGCGAGACGGACGGCGCGCGGACGGACGGACGAGCCGACGGGAGACCAGACGGGTGACATGTCGAGCGAAAAGGCGCGGTTGATTGGAAAACTGAAATCGGCGAACGATGCGCTGAAGGAAGGATCGCTCGATGCGGCGCTGGAGCGAGCGAGGGAGGCGACGGAGATGGACGCCGCGAGTTACGAGGCGTGGGTGGTCGCCGGGAAGGTTTTCTGCGCGAGAGGCGCGAGCGATGACGCGGTGAAGGCGTACGAACGCGCGATCGGGATCAGAGGGGATCACCCGGCGGCGTATCAAGGGTTGAATGAGACGCACGCGAAGACGGGTGACGTCGAAGGGCAGTTGAGGGCTCTGAGCGCGCTCGTGGAGACGCATCGAGCGAGTGGAAAGACGGAGAAATACGTCGGGTTTTTGACGCAGGCGTGCGATCTTGCGTGGGAGCAAAAAGATTGGGCGCGCGCGATTGGGTTTTATCGCGAGCTCGGTCGTTTTCGCGATGCGAGCGTGGAGGAGACGAAACGCATCGAGGCAGTGCGTCGCGCGTGTGAAGCTGCCTTGGCGGCTCGGGACGCGCGTGCGGCGGAAGCTGGAGAAGCTGCGGTACAAATGCTGCGCTCGACGACGATCGCGTCCAAGAGCGAAGAAGCAATCGTGCGTAAGCTTGGTATGCGTGCATCGCACGCCGTTGACGACGAGGCATTGACGATGACACTTTCTGAGTGGTTGGTCGAAGACGCAGCGAACGTTGCGTTTGACTCCAGGACACACGCCGCCGAATTCGATCGTCTCGACGCTCGCCTCGCCGCTTCGCTCTCGGCACAGGTCAACTGCGAGTTCGACCCAAAGAAGAGCGCGCGTGAGCTCTTAAAGGAGGCTTCATCCCTCGTAGATCGATGGGGCGACGTTGCATTTGACATCGTTAGTGACTCCGTGCTGGATGTCGTCGCCGCGCTTGAGCTCGGGTTGGATTGCGAGGAAGAGGGATGGGACGACGACGACGGCAACGATGCAAACGATGAAGCGGTTCTGATCGAACTGCTCGCACGCGTCGAGAAATCGCGCCCGAACGCGTTGGCGCGAGGTTGGCTCGCCTTGCGCTCCGTGCGCCGAAGTGGCGCGTTCGCGCACTCGTGTCGACCTGGTCAGCCTCCTCGAGGCGAGAAAGGATTGTTGTCAACCGATTTACGAGATGACATGATCGTCACTCTCAACGGAGACGACGAATCGAAACCGAGTCACGCGTCCGCCGCCCTCGGGTGGCTTGCGCTTTCCGAATCCATGCTCATCGGCGGCGAACACGAAGAGGTCCATGCGCTTCACTGCGCCGCAACGGCGATGAAGATTTTGAGAGTCGACGTGACTACGGACGCGCTACCGAAGACATCGCGTCGAGTGTTAATGGTGCATGCGGAGGCGATGCTACGATCTGGGATGTTCAAGCCCGCGCGAGCGGCGTTCATCGCTTTGGAGGGACCGCGTGCTATGCGCGGATTAGCTATGTGCGCATACAACGCGCACCCTCCAGAGTACGACGAAGCTTTGCGCCTGTTAAGCGACGCCGCGGAGGCGTACCCGAATGTTCGTCGCGTGCAAGTCGAGCTCGGATGGCTCGCCATGCTCGCCGGGTCGACAGATTCGCGTGATAGAGCGCTCGACATTTTGGAACGTGCGTGTGGCGCGACTGCAGACGTACCACTCAGTCCGACGACGCCGGCCGATGCGAGCGCGCGACTCGGCGTCGCTCGATGGCGCTCGAGCTTATGCACATCGAAAGGTCCAGGGAGCGCGCACGAGGCGCTTCTGATCGGCGCCGCGGGTGAATCTCCGTATCGTGCGGCGGCGTTTGCACATTTGGGATTGTCTTGCGCCGCCGCCGGAGACTCAGCGCGCGCGCGGAAGTGTCACGCCCGAGCGCTCGCGATCGATCCCTCGGATCCGACGTCTGGTCCAGTGGCGTTCGCTGACGCTCTCGGCGCGGGAGATGAGAGAATGGCCGTGGCGGTGTGTCGCGCGGCTCTAAAAGTTGATTCTCGATGCTCTTGGGCGGCAAACAGGCTCGCTCCGCTGTGTGCCCGGCTCGGCGATCACCAGGGCGCGGTCGACGCACTGCAAGTCGTCCTCCGCGTCTCGTCGCAAAATGGTAACGCGTGGGAGGCGCTCGGTGCTGCGTACAACGCCCTCGGTCGACATTCCGCATCGCTCAAGGCTTTCGCGCGAGCGATGGAGCTCGGCGACGCACATTTGTACGCGGCGGCTCAATCGGGGCACATTCACCTCACTCTCGGTTCGTCCGTCGACGCCATCCAGTGTTACGAAAAAGCGCTCAGTGATGGAGTCGATCGAGTTGCCGCGTTGTTCGGATCGGCGAGCGCGCACGCATATTTCGCCAAGGGCGCCTTGCGCTGGGGCGCGCCCGGTCAAGCGGCGTCGTCTCTTCGAGCAGCGAAGAGCGCCGCTTCACGCGTAATCGAGCTCATGGGCGACGAAGCGACCGCAACGGTTTGGAAACTCGTCGGAGATGTCCATTATCTCGCCGCACTCGTCAACGATCCCGCACACGGGAGAGATTACGATTCCATGCTCACTGAGCGCGCCGAAGCGGCTCGCGCAGCGACTCGGGCGCATGAGCGCGCGTTAGAACTCCATCACGATCGTCCCGCGCGATGGCGAGACGTCGTCGCTTCTTTGGTTCTTGAATCGGACATTTGCGCTGCGTTGGGCGATGCGCAGTGCTCGAACGTGCTCAGAACAAAAGCTCTGGAGCGGGCGATGGGATACGTTCGACTTGATTCGGGAGATCCTCGCGCGTGGCTTGCACTGGCAAACTTAGACGATCCGTCTGTTTCAGACGAGGCCGTGCGATTGGAGCGGAAAGTCACCGCACTAGATCGCGCGACGGCGCTCGACCCGACGTTCGCCGAAGCTTGGTGCGCGCTGGGAAGACTGCGACTGTCCTTAGGCGATGTCTCTGCGGCGGCGACGGCGCTCGATCGCGCACGCATCGCCGATCCCAGTTCGGGCGAAGCTTGGACCGTCACCGCCGCGGTGCACTGCGCGAGAAATAATATCGACGAAGGTAGAGGGGCGTTCCGAATGGCGTCGCAGCTCGGCGCTGGATTCGAGGCGGATTTAGGATATGCGCTCGCGTCGTGTGCGTCAAGTCCGTCGCACGCTCGTGACGCATACGCAGCCGCGCGTCGCGCGAGTGAGGCCGCACCGGCGGATGCGAGCGCGGCTCTAGCGTTGGCATTATGCTCGGAAGCTCGCGGTCTACGTTCGGGCGCCGTCGAGGCATGCGAGCAAGCGTTGGATCTTGGATCGCGCGCCTCAGCGTCCATGGCGCTCATTGAAGACGCAAGTGTCGTTCGACGGGTCGCCGAACGATGTCTCCAGCGCGTGCGCGATCGAGATGACATCGAGAATGTCGACACCGACGCCCCGTCGCAGTCGCTCGAAGAGGCTATTCGTCGAGCGTTAATCGCGACACGCGCTCAACCGGAATGCTCCGAATGCAGAAGAGATTTCGTTCTCCTCGCGTCGGCTTCAAGCAATCACGCCCTCGTCGCCGCGGCCGCTCGAGCGTGTCCAGAGGCCCAGCCTCGAGGTGATCATAGAGTGCAGTCAAGCATCGAGCGCGCCGCGGCCGCATGTGCACTCAACGCCACGCCCATGGTTGGCGCCGATGAAGCGCGCGCTCTAGCGATTCGCCGAGCATGCAGAGCTACGATGCTCGATCCAGGACATCCGGATTCCATCGATCTCATCAAACTCTGCGCTGGTGCGTCGACGGAAGAAACAAACGCTCGAGAAACGCACCGGGTAAAGATCTTGAACGACGCCGTTGAGCGATTCCTCGCTGGTGATCGTACTGCTGAAACCGTCGTGAGAGACATGCGCAAGGATGAATCCGTGTCGCCGAACGCCCGTGCGTGCGCGCAGCTCATCCTCGGCGCCTTCCTGCGAGAACGGTTCCGTGCCGATGGTGATAAAAACGCGTTAAAAGAGGCTCGTAAGGTTTTACGCGTCAATCCGAGCAAAACGGGCGCGTTCGAGGACATCGTCACCGCGTTCGCCGAGGCGCTGGAAGTCTCGTCGGCGTGAGCAAACCGACGCGACTTGAGCAGAGTCTTCACACCGACGCTTGGCGACGCTCAAGAGGACACGCGATGACGTCGTTCACGAAAAAGTGTCCGATGTCGGCATCGCGCTTCGAACGGCGCACCGGACGCGTACGACGACCGAACAGAGGAGTGCGCGTGAGAGGCCGGGCGAAACGTCCCTTCGACAAGGACGCCAAGGCAAGTGAAAGCTATCGATACGCCGAAGATGCACTCGGTCTCGATCTGAATAATTTGAGCCTTGAACCCAGTTTACGTCACATAGTTTCGCATGGACGGATTGAGGGCGACGCTGAGCAAATTGACGAGGCTTTAGAGGAGCTCGCGAGCGCTCTTTGCTCAAACGTTGAGTTTGGCGTCGCGGGCGAAGAAATCATCGAGAATAATCGAAAACGTTACGGGGCAAACGCGGTGGAACCTGCAAAAGTGAGTTCTTTCGTTGACTTCGCGCGCGAGGCGCTCAAGGACGTCACTCTTCGGGTGCTCATTGCGTCCGGATTTGTGAGTCTCGCGTTGGAATCGGTCGTCGCGGACGAACCGTATGCATGGCTCAACGGAGCCGCGATTTTACTCGCCGTGAGCATCATCGTCGTCGTCGAGTGCGTGAATAATAGCGAAAAACAGCGGTCGTTCTTAAGCCTGAACGCGCTCATGCAGGAGACTACGTTGGCGAGCGTCACTCGCGCTGGCGTTCGATCGCTTGTGCCGAAGGGTGAAATCGTGTGTGGCGACATCGTCGAGTTGCAGTCGGGCGACGTATTGCCATGCGACGGTGTCGTCGTCGAGGCCGCGGCTCCGTTTCTCTGCGATCAGAGTCACCTCACGGGCGAAAGCGACGAGGTGGAGAAGCGACGCGGCGATGTCCTATTCGGCGGTTCCAAAGTCACATCAGGACGCGCTTCAACGATGATTATTGCCGTGGGAACGCAATCTTCTAGTGGAAAAATCGCTGCGATGATCAGCGACGTTGATTCGCAGGAGTTCACGCCGTTACAGCTCCAACTTCAGGCGCTCGCGATCACGATAGGACGATATGGGATTGCCGCCGCGACGTTCGTTAGCGTAATCTTGGCTTCATCGCTCATCGCGCCGCTCATCGCGAGCGGGATGTCGGACGGGATTCCACCCGAGATCGAATTGGAGTTACTGCACATCGTCATCATCGCGATCACCATCGTGGTGGTCTCTGTGCCAGAGGTGCGTATTTATCATGTCTCATGTCTCGTGTTCAGTTTTTTTCTGCTGGTCTGTGATGATTGAACCATTGGCTGAATTCTGTGACGATTTGTTCTGTCTGCCGACTTCCCACTGAGACCATTTTTTTTGATCAAGACGACGCACGACGTTCGACGCACGAGACTGACGCAACGCACTTTTCAATTGTAGGGTCTTCCGCTCGCGGTGACGCTCGCTTTGGCTTACTCTGTGTCTCGCATGATGAAAGTCGAGATGCTCGTCAGGGTGCTCGGCTCGGCGGAGACCTCTGGCGAGATTACGACGCTTCTTCTCGATAAAACGGGGACGCTGACGCGAAACGAACAGACGGTCGCCAGGGCGTGGATCGCGGGCGTTGACATTGGACCGCTCACGAAGACTGGCTCATCGTGGAACTCGGAGATCGGCAAGGTGACTCAAGACACGCCGAGGCTCGATCCGCGCGTCGTTAAACTCTTATCGATCTTGCTCGCGATGAATTCCACGCTGATTTACGATTCTGAGGGTAAAGTTCTTCGAGGGCCAAAGTCTGAAATCGCTCTGCTCGATTTCGTCAACTTGATGAACGGCGACAAAACGTTCGTGGCGACGATTCGCGAGTATTTCCCGCTCGTCAAGATTTTTCCTTTCAGCGCGGAGCGGAAACGAATGTGCTCACTCTTTACGCTTAGAGACGCCGTGGACGACGAGATGGGCGACGTCATCGTCCGTGCCGTTACAAAGGGTGCGGCGCAGGACGTTCTAAATCTGTGTGCCACCATCATGATTGAGGATGGCACATCAAGACCGCTCGATCTCGTGACGAGGGAGTATCTGTCAAGGAAATTTCTTGAATGGCAAGAGCACGCCGAGCGCGTCCTGCTCGTGGCGTATCGCGATATTGAGCGAGACCTCATCACGATCGAGGACGCGACGGAAATAGCTCGTTGCATGTCAGCCACGGATGCCGAGTCGGATCTCACCCTCGTCGCTGCCGTCGGGCTGAGCGATCCTCTGAGAGAAGAGTCGGCGGAGAGCGTTCGGCTGTGTAAAAAAGCGGGTGTGAGTGTTACGATGGTCACCGGGGACTCGCTCTCCACCGCGACTGCCCTTGCGAAGCTATGTGGGATATTGGACGACGCTGGGGACGAGTCCGGCTCGGCGTTGACAATGACAGGTGAGGAGTTTCGAGAGAGAATTCGTACGAGCGACGGCAAAGTCGATCAACGAAAGATCGATGAGATCTGGCCTCGTTTGCGTGTTCTTGCACGCGCATCGCCGAACGATAAGTTTGTGCTCACTGCTGGCATTCAACAGTCGAGGCTATCGCGTCAAATATGCGGGGTGTGCGGCGACGGCGAAAATGATGCTCCGGCGCTCCGTCGGAGCTCGGTGGGTTTTGCGCTCGGCTCTGGAACAGAGATGGCGCGGTCCGCGGCGGACATTGTGTTGCTTCAAGATTCCATCGCAAGTGTCGTTGATGCCATTCGCTACGGTCGAAACGTGTTTGAATCGATAGAAAAGTTCATCACGTTCCAACTGACGGCTAATGTTACGACCATCCTGCTCAGTACCGGCGGCGCTTTGGTGTATGCACAGGCTCCACTCAGTGCAATCGAGCTCTTGTTCGTGAATTTGGTCATAGACTCTCTGGCCAGTCTCGCTCTCGCTACCGAAGAGCCGAGTAACGAAGTGATGCGGCAACCACCCGCGAACGCAGGCGAGTTGATAACCTCCACCATGCGCGTGGCGATCTTTACGCAAGTGATCTATCAACTCACAGTGATGACCTATCTTCTGGATGAATTCGGTCCGGACGACACGCAAATTTACGGTTGTTTTGTCCTCATGCAGCTCGCAAATCAGTTCAACTGCCGGAAGGTGACTACGGAGCTGAACGTGTTCGAAGGAATTCTGAAGAACAAGCTCTTTCTCTTTCTCGTCGCTAGCGAATTACTCATGCACGTACTCATCGTACAGCGTGGTGGCGCGGTGTTTCACACTACGCCGATGGATCTCGGGGAGTGGGCACGGTGCGGCGCTTTTGCGCTCTGTGCGCTTCCTCTGCGCGCGCTTGTCGTTGCCCCCTTTTCCAAGGCGCGAAGCGGTTCGACTACCGGTACCGGAAGCTAGCTAGCAATCATGTATATCATTAAAACGCTTGCATCTCAATCGCTAAAGAGCGGCTTCGCGTGCTCGTTCCAATGATCGTTCCACGTCAACTCACCTGCTTTCTCCGCGCCCGCTCTCAGAGCGGTCAAGATGTACTTGTTCTTGCGCGACAAAAGTTTCTGAAGTAGTTTGCAGAGCTCCTCGGCGTCGCTAAAAAGCACGCCGTTCACGCCATCCTCAATGAGTTCTTTGACTACTTCATATCGAACCGCGGCGACGGGAAGTGAGGCGCCGAACATGTCCAAAACCTTCATAGGTAGATCTAATCCACTACTCGAAGTGTGGAGGCACACGCCGAGGTGCGCACTCGCGAGCGCGAGCGGGTAATCAGCGATGTCGAGCCAAACGGTGCGAAATGCCACGTGTTTGAGTGCGAGAGTGTTGATCTTTTGCTCGTACATCTCCCGCTCCGGCCCCTTGCCAGTGATGATGATGACTAAATCAGGACTCTCATACGATGACACCCCACCGCTCGTACGCTTGCGAGCGTCGTATGCGATCGCGGCGTCGAGCAAAATGCCAAAGTTTTCATCTGGCGTCCATGAAGTCGAGCTTACCACGATTCGCGGCTTGTTCCTGTGCAAGTTCTCGTGATGACCTCGTACGTAGCGATCGAGTACATCCCCAGAGCGTGCAACGCGTGACTTCTCCAGCTCCTCCTGGACTCTAGTTTGCTTCCAAAACCACATCGGATTGTTCGCGTCTGCCCGCGTGCGCGCCGCGATCCGAAACTGCTCCGCCGCGCGATCTCTCACCACGCTCACATTCGTCATCCCCCACTCCGTCTCCAGGAACTCTCTCATGGCGTCTGTCACGCACATGTGCTTCGACGCCCACCTCTTACCCTGCTTTCGCTCATGTCGCTCGCACATCTTTGCCACTCTCGTCTCCGATCCATATTTCATCCCAAAGAGTGTGAACGCCAAGTTATGCCAATCGATTACTAACTCAATCCCACGCATCCAACACACCACCCCGCACGCCAGAAATGTCGGCACACACGGTGGGTTTTGCACGACCATCCGCTTCGGTCGCTGGATCGTGCACAAGATGAACGTCAGGTGAATGAATTGCGCGATCGCTCGCACGAGCAACCGACACGCCGCCGGCCATTTCGCCGCGAACGCAAAATGTCCTCTCGTGACCGCTCGAAGCGCGATCAACCCATGTTCCGAAATCTCCCACATCGGTAGCGAGCTCTCGGCGTAGGAGACGACGTCGACGGCGTGACCAGCGTTCGCGAGCGAGAGTGCGTGGTACTGCATGCGCGGCGAATGCCCAAAGTCGCCGAGCACGACCACAGCGATGCGTGACGGTGGGTTGGGCGAGTGTCGCTCGACGCTCGAGTTGAGGTCCATCGGCGACGGGTATTCGGTATTATTTGCGTCGGACGTCGAGAGGCGTGGAGTGTTGCGATGCTGAATTGATGAAAATATCTTCTCCTTTGGAGTTTGTTTACGACGTTTGGGTTCAGATTATCGTCGCGTTCGATCGAGCGCTCATCGATTGAATCGTTTATTTTGGTTCCCGCGCCCGCGCCCACCGCCTCTGCCCCCGCCTCTGCCGGCTTTTTTACGATCGCGAGCGTCTTCGAAAGAGCGCGCGCGGTCGTCCTTGGCGGAGCGCTTAGACCCCGGGAGGGCGTCCGACTCGGATTCCGACTCGGATTCCGACTCGGATTCCGAATCCGACGAGTCCGAGTTGGATTCGTCGTCCGATGCCGATTCCGAGGCTGATTCTTCGTCATCGCTCCCGTCGTCCTCGTCTTCATCGTCATCATCGCTCGATTCCTCGCTCGCCGCCGCCTCGCCAGCCGCCGCCCGTCTCGCCGCCTTGGCCAAACGCGCCGCCTTCTTCATCACCTCCTCCGTCCCATCGCTCTCGCTCTCGCTCTCCATCATGCCCTCCGCCTCTTCGCTCTCACTCTCACCTCCTTCGCTCTCTTCGCTTCCTTCATCCATCTCTTCATCATCGTTCGCGTCTTCGTCGCTCTCGCTCTCGCTCTCGCTGAAGCCGTCGCCGCCGCCGTCCGCCGCCTCCACCCGCCCCGTCAAGCACACCGTCGCCGTCGCACTTCCGTGACGTACGACGACTCGGGTATCATCCCCGAAACATAACCCTGATCCACCGAGCGAGAACTGTTCGCGTCCGGCGCCGTCGTACAGCGAGCCGAGAGCGATTTCTTCACCGGCGGCGCTCTTGACTAAAACCGTCACTCTTTCGGGGTTTGCGCTCGGTTTGGTGCTCCCTTTGACCTCCAACGCGACGTGCGTGATGACGACGAGGGAACCTCTCGTTGGGGTGAAGGCGCGGCCGGGACCGGGGGGGACGGCGAGTCGGAAGAGCTCCATATGCGCGTGGAGGAGTGAGGTTTGGGACGGGAACGCGCGCGAAGCGGCGCGTGGTGACGAGATGGTGGTTCGGGTTGAATTAAATACGAACTAGTCGTGAATGAATGAAGCGCGTGCGATCGTTAGCGACGCGAAGTGACGCCGCGCACGGCGACGCCGGCGAGGAAGGCGGCGGTGGCGACGGCGACGCGCTTGGCTACATTTTCATCGCCCAGTTGCCGCTCTGTTATCGACGGTTTCTCCGTCTTCGTCGTTGGTTTACCGCCAATGGTGTAGCGCATGGACCAATCGAGGCCGTAGGCGTCGAGCATCACGGCTTGGGTGAGGCGGAAGAGGTCGTGAGCGGCTTCTTTTTCGTTTTTGAAGATGCTCACAGATTCCACGGAGACCCCGAGCGGGACGCCAGAGTCCTTTGTCTCTTCGATGATTCGAGCGCACATGGCGACCAAAACCTCGACAGACTTCTGCGCCGGGTTTTGCGCGGTCAAAATCTCTTGCTCGACCGCCTCCGGAACGGAGCACCCGAGCCACTTGATGAATTTCATTGTCTTCTCGCGACCGCATGGGGCAAAGGTGAGGACAATTTTCTTCGGCTTGATGTTCCTCTTCTTGCACTCGGCCCCGTAATCGTTCACGAGCTTGATCGTCATGTCCGCATCGTAGATGGCCTGCGATATGAACCACTCCGCGCCCGCCGCCGCCTTCGCGCAGAGCGTCTCGTGTTCGTTACCCTTCTTTGCGTGTCTTTCTGCGATGGTGACGCCGCCAAAGGCGCACTTCTTGTTCGCCTCCTTCAACATCTCCGCCGCGCGTGCGATCGTCGGCCCGGCGTACTCCTGACTCGAACT
Organism: Ostreococcus tauri; assembly: GCF_000214015.3. Classification (NCBI taxonomy): domain Eukaryota; kingdom Viridiplantae; phylum Chlorophyta; class Mamiellophyceae; order Mamiellales; family Bathycoccaceae; genus Ostreococcus; species Ostreococcus tauri. The sequence continues at coordinate 351,729 of NC_014441.2, forward strand.
CGCACCGCCTACAAGGTTATAAGCCGTTGTCGCGCGCGTGGCGTCCGCCAACCACTCCTTGAATGCCTCCTCGCTCTTCGTCTCTGCCACGCACTTGTACACCACGCTCTCTCCGCCGTTCGTCGCCCTCTTCAGCGCCTTCGCGAACGAACCCGGGTCAGCAAGCTTTCGAAACGGAAACGGTCTCGCGTCCTCCGTTCGACCCTTTTCCTCCTGAATGTCGTACACGATGTACCCGTCCGCCGCCAAGCCGCGCGCTTTATTCGCAAAGTTCTCTGCCGCCTCCCTTTCCGCGTCCGCACTCGATCCGTCGAGCGGCGGCGTCGTTCCTGCGATCGCGCAAGACATCAAATCGTCAGAAACCCGTCGTTTGCACCGTGCAGCGCCGATAATCGTCCGATAACACCGCACAAAGCGTCAAAAAGCGCATCGCTGGTGATCGACTAATTTCACGATCGTCGCCGAAAGCGCGTCGCGCTCGCGTTCAATCGCTCGATCGCACGCACCGAACAGGAACACGGGGCGAGATGGGTCCATCAGAGCGTCGACGAGCGTCATCGGGATAATACGAAGCGCCAGAGGGTAACGTTGTGATGATTTCAGAGAGTTGCCCTGAAGACCTTGGGATGACCCGACGAACGGGACGGGTGCGTGTGGACAATAGAGCGATTCATCACGGATCAAGCCGCCAAATCAATGAAATTATTAAAACAAGAACAATGGTGATATCGTGGGGTGATCACGCGATCGCGGGCGGGGGGACACTCGAGGCGCGGGGTTTGATGAAGGTGACCGTGCGCAAGAGCTTGGCTCGCAAACCGAGTAAGGCGCCAGTGACGGAGGCCCAGGCGAGGAGGCAGAGGATGGAACAAAAACCGAAGAACCCCTGCGGTGTGGCCAGCTTAGATCTCAAGAGCAAAACACCGATGCGCCGTCGTCGTCGGTTCACGCGCTCGTTGCAGGCCATGCGTTCGGAGTCGTCAGAGAAGACTTCACATTGCTCGTTCTCCTGGCCCTTGTCGCCGCGAAGAACATTTCGCGCAAAGGCGAAAGACGCGGCGAAGAAGGCACGGAACGAAAATGTCGACATATGACGCTCGAACGCCGCGCGCTGCATCTTCACCATCTCGTCGCGAATGCTGGGCGGAGGCATGAGCCCTTCTGGGCGAGCCTTTTTTGCCAGGCGACGCAGCGTGCTCCCAGCCGAGGAGTCCATGAGGTCATTCATAAGGCGGTCGATCGCCTCCTTTGCGTGCGCAACATCGGCATCGGACACAGTCGAATTCTCCCCGCCCTGTTCGCTCGCCGTGTTCGCCTGCGCGCTCAGCGCCAGGAGTTTGTTCCAGTTGACGTCGCCATCCTTATCGAGCAGCATTTGCTCCAAGGCCTTCCTCCCGCGGTCCGTTCGCGGAGAGAGGGCACGGAAGATGGCGGTCGGCGCGGCAACTTCGTACATGTTGCAGTTTGTCCGCGCGGCGGCGAAATCGAGTGTCGTGAGCGACCGGATGACGAAGACCATGTACGGCGGCAAGTTGAAGCGGTACGCTGTCGAAATCTTTGTGAGGTCGATCACGAGCTCCGTGAAGTTCGATCTAACCTTCGCATTGCCATCCTCACCATCCATGCACAACTTAAACGCGCGACGGAAATCGTCGTCGGAGATGACTTTCCACGTTCCTGCCCCCCCCTGCGTGTAATCTGCCGGATTGCCATCCGCGTCGATCCACATCTGAGGTTCCTCGGGAAGCATTTCCATGATCCGCAAGTTGTCGATCAACTCACCCCACTGGCTGTTCAAGATGTTTAGTATACAATTAGCCATCGCCTCCTGCTGATCGTCGTCGACGCGGCAGATGAGGCCGAAATCCAACAGCGCGAGCTTCCCGTCGTCGGTGAACATCATGTTTCCCTCGTGTGGATCTGCATGCACGAGTCCAGTTCTGAACATCTGTGCGGACGAGCACTCCACCCCCATCTGTACCATGAGTTTCTGCTCTTCCAAGCTCAGGTCCTTCATCGGTCTTCCGCTTATCCATTGCTGCGTAAGGATCTTTTTGGTCGTCATGTCTGAGAAATGGCGTGGGACGAAGACGTAGTTCAAAAATCGCAACGAACGCCTGAAATCATCCGCGTTACGAGCTTCGATGGTGTAATCAAGCTCTTGGAACACGCCGGCGCCGACTTCGTCGACAATTTTGTCCAAATCCTCCGAACCGTTCAATCCAGACTCCTCGATCCACCCAAATCCGAGTCGAATGATGTGCAAATCCAAAGCAATGCGTCGCAACACCCCGGGCCTCTGCACCTTCACCGCCACCTGCGTGCCGTCGTGCATGACCCCCTTGTACACCTGCCCGATGCTTGCCGCGGCGACGGGTTCGTCGCTTAGCTCCTTGTACAAACTGTACGCCGGTCCAGGCTTGCTTGCGTCCTTCTCTCGCACGGCGCCGCTCCACCCTAACTCTCGCTTGATTATCTCATCCGCCTCTTCGCTCGAGAACGGCCCAACCTTGTCCTGCAATACCATCAAATTATCTGCCGCTTCCTCGCCGATGATGTCCGGCCGCGTACTCAGCGTCTGAGCCATCTTGATGAACACTGGTCCCAGTCGCGCGATGCCGTCCCGAAGTGCCTTCCCTCGCTTCCTCTGTTCCAACGGCGTCCCCATGCGCTCCTCGAACTGCCACAGCGCGTACACCTTACCGATGACTCCCAAAACCTCCGCCGTCCGCCCCGCGAGCTCTGTCGGCGATCGAGAGAAGTATTCCCCTACCGCTTCCATCTTTTCAGAAAAGTCGCGCGCTGAAAAGTCTAGCACTATCCTCTCCAATGCGTCGTTTTCCGTGAACGCGCCCGTCGAGGACGCCGCGGAGTCATCAAACGCGGGTGTTTGCATCACCGCGTCGTCCGCAATCGCCCCGATCGTCGAGCATCGTCGCTCGAGCGTTGAATGCATTTCGTTTCTTGTCATTTTCACAATTTTGGAAATCACTCGACGCGACGCCGCGGTGCGACGCGTCGGCCGTTGGCGTCTCTTTTCTGCGCCATTCGTGCGTCTCTCTCGCACGCTTCGATGCGCCGACGCGGAGACGCTCGCGAGTGCGCTCGGGGGCATGTCGAGTTCGAGCGACCCTCTGACGTCACGAGACCTCGAAGAGCTGGCGTGATGGGAGCGCGCGACGCGCGGAGCGATGACGACGACGTGACGGCGGATCGACGGTGGGAAAAGACGTTTGGTGCGGTGACGATCGTTGATATGATAACCTAGGGTGAATCGAAAGTGTCGCAAAAGGGCTCGGACTTGATCTCGACCTTGACGCGCTCGGGGCTCGCGTCGGCGGATCGCTTCGGCGTCTTGGGCTTCTTGGGCTTCTGGGGAGTTCGGAGGTTTTCTGGAAGGCGGTCGCGCACTGTCTTGAGCTCGGCGATGAATAAGATGTTGTGGGCCCATCCGGAGTATTCGCCGAAGACTTCTTCGAAGCGCTGCTCGATGGCACGCATGATTTTGGGAGTCACAGTTTTGGCCTCACTCAGCTCGGGGGCGTAGTGCTCGCACGCGAGTCGCCACACGTGCGTGTCGACGGGAATCGCGGCGTGCTTGTCCAGAGAGAAGAGGCACACGCACGACGATACCTTGGGGCCGATCCCCGGGAGCTCTTGGAGCGCGACGTGGGCGTCGACGTAACTTGTTTCGTCTCGCAGCGTTCGCAGGTACGACTCGGGCGTCGCATCGCCGCCGAGCGCCTTCGCTCGATCCATCAGCGCCTTGGCGGTGCCGACGATGAATTTGGCGCGATATCCAAATCCCATCGCTCGTAATTCCTCCTCCGTGGCCTCGCTCGCTATTCGACTCGCGCTCGGAAACGAGAAAAAGACGTCGCGTTTCGCCGCCGCCGCCGCCTCCTTCCCGCTCGCCTCCGCCGCCGGCGACGCGCGCTCCATGTCATCGTCCAGCGCCACCACCGCCTCCGTCACCGGCAACGCCTCACCGTACCTCTCACACATCTTCTCCACCATCCCGTGTATCCTCGAGATGTGATTGTTACTGCTACATATGAAACTAAACAAGCACTCGCTCGGATTCTGCCGTAACATCCGCGCGCCGTCCACGTGCGTCGCCAAATCCCTAAACCGCCCATCTCTCGACGCGAACGCGTCGTACAGCGTCACCAACCGAACATCCGCGTTAAAGTACTCCCGCACGACCCGCTCGTCGTCCTCCACCGTCTCGCCCGCCGGTCGACAGTACACCTTGTACGCCGCGTCCGCGCATTCGCCCCGCCCCTCGCGCACGCGCACCACGCGCGCGCCCACGACGCCGACGTAATCTCCGTCCACGCGCGCGCGCCATCGGAACGTCTGTCCCGTCGGGAACGTGTGTCTCGCGCGGAGTTCACGCCCGTCGACCCCTCGGAGGACGCACCACTCGGGACGTCGCGCGAGCACCACCTCGCTCGCGCCCGCGCTCGCGCGCGCCATCGCTCGCTCTCGCGCGCGCGATGCCGATCGTCGTCGCGCGCCGTCGACCACGCGCGCGCGCGCGCGGGCGAGGAGAACGGCGCGCGTCGTCGTCGTCCCGAGCGCGCGCGCGTCGCGCGCGTCGGGCTTTGGCGCCGTGGAGTCCCTCGTGTGATGAGTCGTGACTCGTCGATGTGCCCGCACGAGCGTTTTCGGCGGTTTCGTCGCGTCGACGCGTTCGAGGCGCGTCTCGGCGCGCGCGCGACTGGGCGACGCGCGAGGGACGATGCCGGTGGCGGATGTCAAGGTGCGACGCGTCGCGACGGCCGGGGACGTTCGATGGCGATCGCGGCGGGCGATGGCGGGCGATCGACGTCGATGGCGTTCGCGCGGTGGTGGTGGAGAGAATGACGATTCGCCTTCCGATGACGACGCAGATGATGCACGCGGGTCCGTGGGGACCGCGCGGGAGCCTGGTGAGCGTGAACATCGAACACGATGATCGAAAGTCGGACGTGAAGCGGCGGGTGTCGCACGCGACTGGGATTCCGGTCGATGAGTTGAAGCTGTGCTGCGCGTCGCCGACGCAGTTGGCGGCGGCGAGTAAAAAGTGTCCGGGACTGTCCTTTGGGAACTGCGGGGTCGTCGAACGACTCGGTTTGACCGTGGTTCAGGCGGAATCAGGGGAGAAGTCGTTTGTCCCGAGGCTTTCTCCGAACCGCATCGATAATTTGGGGCACTGGACCGATCCGAAGTGATCGCGCGTCGACGCGTCGAGCGACGCGACGGGACTTTGAAAACGTCGATGAACATGTTGTAAGCTCGTGTCTTTTACAATGCGTCTTCGACGTTTCGTCGTCTCCTCACTCGTGATCATACGGGTACTCCTCGTAATCGTCGTACGTTCTATTTCCCTGCGCATCGCAGTGCACCGCGTCGAAGCACATCTTACAGAAGAAACTCGGGCTCTCCGCGGCCATTTTGTCGCCGTACGTCACGTGCGCGGCGTCGAACACCCCGCACACGGAGCAACCGCGACGATATATACGACCCTCACGGATGACTAGCGGGAACATGTTTCGCTCCTTTTCGTCCGCAGAGTGGGGGATTCGAATGTCTCGAACGCGCCATTTGTGCTCGCACTTGCCCTGATGCGTCATGACGTACGGGCGTCCGATCACCAAGGGTACATCCTTAAACTTCACTCCGTCCATATCTCGAGCAGTGAACCCTTTGCCCTCGAGGTTCATCTTTGTCGGCGCTCCGGGTGCCATGAGCTTATCTTTCCGCTGGAACTCTAACAATGGTGCGGAGTAATCTACGGCGTTTGGCGTGCGCATGTCGTTGTAGAAGACGCCCTCGATGAACAAGAAACCGTTCTTCGTCGTAGGATGGCCCTCGCGCTCGGCCTGCGTGTCCCTGAGGCAGTAAATGATATCCTTGAATGCTACTAACGGCGTTGCTCCGAGCACGTAGACGTCCATGACGAGGTATCCTTGCTTCACGGGGTGAAACACCTCGATCCAAATCATCGCGTCGTCGCCCGTTGGCGCCGCCATGATTTCCTCCGCCGTTCGACCAATCTTCTCGCCCGCATCCGCCCTCGCGCGCGCTTTCGGGTCGCTCGCGTCGAGTTCGCAATCGAGCAAAGATCGCGGTTTCCACATCACCCGCGTCACGTCCACCTCTTTCCTCAACAACGCGCGCTTGTACTCTCGCTTGGCCAACGACTGGTGTTCCAACTCAACCTCACGCAAAGACGCGAGTGGGTGCGCCGCCATCTGATCCTGCAAGTGCTTGAGCACCAATTTCGCCCGCTCTGCCCGCTCATCCGCCTGCTGTCCACTCAGCTTCAACTGCTTCGCCCCCGTTCCTCTGTGCATCCTCACCTTCGACCGCTCCTGCTCATCCGGCAGCGGCACCGTCGGCATCACCGCGTCCACCGCCTTTTCAATCGTCATCGCCCGCATCGCCCGCATATCCACGTCATCACACGAACGTAAAACGTCCCCATCTTGCGCGCGCTTCTTCCCTCGTCCTCGCCCGCCCTTCTGCGTCTTCGTCTCCTTCTTCGCCGCGTCTCGAGCGCTTTGTTCCGCGCGCGCGCACGCCTCGCGCAAACCTTCCAGCGATCGACTCGCGCGTTCACAGAAACTCTTCGCGCGCTGCGTCGACGAAAACGAATACATGCAAATCTTCATCAGTCTTCGAGGTTCAAACGGCGAGCGCGTCGTCACACAGCGCGCGCCGAAGCGATCGAATGCCAAAATCAAAAGTCAAATTCTCCCTCGCTCCCGTCGCGCTGACGCACCACTTCCTCGCTCGGCCGTCCCGCCGGGGCCTCGGGCGGGCAGTGCCTCGCGATGAAGCACTCGCGCCCCCCCGCGTCGGGGGTCGTCGTCCCACCGAGCGTCAGCGTCATGACGTGCGGGTCGTCCCGCGGTGATCGTTCGTTTCAAAGGTGCGCATCATGCTCCATTGATCGGTGCGGTTGCCTTTGGAGGAAAAAATCCAAAGGCGTCGCACCGGTCGACGATGAAAAAAAAACACCGGTCGGACGCATATCGACGCGCATCGAAATCATGATCCCGATCGACGCGCGCCTGGACGCGCAAGTCCGCGATTGGGTCCTGCTCCCGATCTTTATCGCCATGTACGCGGTCGGGTGCGTCCGCCACCACGTCTCGCGCGCGCTCAACGCGAGCGAGACGAGCGATAAAGCGAGAGATGAAGTGAAGAATGAGATCACGGATGGGAATCTCGCGACGCGCGCCGATCGCTTGGCGTCCTTCTGCGGCTATCTGCGCCCGCGGTCGTTTCTGTCGCGATTGAACTACCTGTGCGACGATGAACGAGGGAAATTGAGCGAGACGCGAGGGAGTGATACGTCGAAGAAGGCGATGGAGATGATGAGCGACCCGACGAAGGCGACGGCGATGATGTCGAAGAGTTTGATCAACATCGTCCCGCAGATGGTCACCGGGGCGTGGGTGAATTTTTTCTTCACCGGGTTCGTCGTCGGACGCGTGCCGTTTCCGTTGACGGCGAGTTTTCGTGGGATGTTACAGCGCGGCGTCGCGCTGCGAGGACTGGACGTGACGTACGTATCGAGCCTTTCGTGGTACTTTTTAAACCTCTTCGGCTTGGGTGGAGTGTTTCGCTTGACGTTGGGGGCGAACGAGGAGGAGACGGACCCAATGGCGGGTCGTCAAGCGATGATGGGGGCGATGGGGGCGAACGCTGATCGCGCGTTTGCGCAAATCAAGGAGCGGCTGGCGGCGACGAAACACGAGCACACGATTTGGCGCGCGGACGCCCGGGCGACGGCCATCTTGAGCGCTCTGTGCGAGGGTAAGAGCGAGATCGAGGCGAGGCGGATCGCTTTGAAGAAATGATCAATCATAGCGTAGAAAGATAGAGGATGTGTCATAGATAAGGCGACGACTATAGTTCACAAACGCGGACTCGCGCGAGTAATCAATCGCCCGACGCCGCACAATCCGTCGCGCCTCGCCCGACGACCACTTCACTAAAAATGCCATCCGAGAGCTGAAGTCCGAACATGCAAACTGCTGGTACCGACGACGACGTTTCGCCGCCGCCGTTCGTGTACCGCCGACTCTGCGCGTTCGCGAGCGGTGAGAATTCAGAAGATTCTTCGAATCCACCCTCCACCAGCGCCTCGCTCGACGACGTCGTCCTGTGCGTCGCCTCCAACGATGTTTTCGTCATCGCGTACGCGTCCGGTTCAGTGAAAACCGCGCGCATCGCTCAGACGAGAGAGATTCGGGAGATTCGGCGACGCGGCGTGAGACCGAGCGCGGCGGCGCTCGACGCGCGCGGACGACACGTCCTGATCGCCGACGCGCGAGGTGAGGTGTGCGTGTACGATATTGAAGACGTGTTCGATGCGCCACCAGGAGCGGGTGAGCTCGAGGGGCGGAGCGAGGTCGATCGAGAGGTCGCGAGGACGATTTCGGACGCGGCGGTGACGTGCGCGGCGCTCGCGCGGGATTACGGAACGCGCGGACGAGGTCGAGGGGGATTCGCGTTCGGCGACGAGCGAGGCGGCGTATTTTTAAGGGTGAGCACGCTGTTGGGGCACAAGACGGTGACGGTGAGCGAGCCGGATGGGAGCGACGGCGTCGCGCGCGCGATGGCGTGGAGCTCTCGGAACGTGCTCGCCTGGGCGTGCAACTCTGGGGTGAAATTGTACGATGTCGGACGGGACGCTCGAGTGGCGATCGTGGAACGACCTCGAGGGAGTCCGCTGGCGGGATCTTACGCCCCGCGGTTGACATGGAACGAGCAGAGTGATAACGGGAAGACGTTGTTCATTGGTTGGGCGGATTGCGTCAAGGTTGTCAAGATACGCTCGGAGGAGACGTCTTCATCGACGATCACTCGCCCGGAGTCGTTCGTCGGCGGTGGGGCGACAAGCGACGCGGACACGGCGTCGACGAGCGAAATGACGGGGACAAGATCGTATGTTGCACGGGTGACGTCGATGTTTCAAACAGAGTATTATGTCGCCGGCATTCAGCCGTTTGGTGACGCGCTTGCGATATTAGCTTGGTCTACTCAGGGGGATCACAAAACCGGTGCCGCGCCGGAGCTACACGTGGTGTCGTACGACAATATCCCGCTGAGTATCGACGTTATCGCGACCCGGGATGACGCGACGAAGCTCGGATGCAACGCATACGGTTTGGCGTGCGCACAGCTGATGGTTGAGGGCGGGAGTTTCGATCGATGCAAGCGCGTGGGCGAACAGCGGTGGTGGAAACCCGGCCTCGGACCTTTGTTCATGGTGTATTCTCCTCTCGACGTGATCGTTGCCGCGGCGACGGGGGCGCGCGAGACAATTGATTGGCTCGCGGCGCGCGAGGATCACGTCAAGCTTCTGGATACGTGCGAGCTCGCATCTCAGTTCGGTCACATCAACGGGAGCTTACAGGACATCGGATACAGCGTAATACAGCGTAATTTTGACGCGGGAGAATACGGACAAGCGGCGTCCATGTGCTCGAAATTGCTCCGAAAAGACGTCTCTGCTTGGGAGTCTTGGATTGAAAAGTTCATGCTTGCTCACCAACTCTCCGAGCTTCAGTCTTACATACCCACCGAGGAACCGACGCTGAGTTCGAACGTGTACGAGTCAGTGCTCAACGCGCTTTTGGCCGAGGCGGAGCATCACTCCCGCTTCTTGGCCGCGGTCAAATTGTGGCCGGCGCGCGTGTACTCTTCGCGTTTGTTCATACCGCTCGTGCAGGGTAAGCTCGCAGCGCTGAAGACAACGCAGGGCCCGGTCGCTTCCATTTCTTCTGTCGTCCTCAAGGAGGCGCTCGCTGAGCTGTACCTGAACGATGGCCAGCGCGAGCGAGCGTTGAGCCTGTTCCTGGACATTGGCAGACCGACAGTGCTGAATTTCATCACTCGGCACAATTTATTATCATTCGTCGATCGAAGCAAACTCTCTCTGCTAGCGCAGCTCGACACGCCTGCGGCGATGTCACTCTTTGTTCAGCAGCGAGAGAGCTTACCCCCCAAGGTAGTGATCGCGGAGCTCTTGGGTCAGGGCGGTCTGAGCGCTCGAGAGCTGACATACGCTTACATGACGGCGCTCTTTGATGAGGACCCCACGTGCTTCGAAGAGCATCACGACACGTTGTTCGATTTACACTTGGAATTCGACCCGAGCGCGCTGATGAAATTCTTGAAGAAGAGCGCGGGTTACGACGTCTCTCGAGCGTGTGCGTCGCTATGCGGGAACGACACGCTCGTCTTCGAGCGCGTCTTCTTGCTTGGTAAGCTCGGCTCGCACGAGGAAGCCGTGCGAACGCTTCTTGTAGACGCCAAGGACTTGTCAGGCGCGATCAAGCTCGCAGGCGAGCTCGACAACCCGGTGGATCTCTGGAACGTCATCATCAAGGTCTCTGCGGGGTCGGTTGATTTCACCGCAGCGTTGCTCTCGCATGCCAAAAATCTCGCTGGCGACCCGAACGCCATCGCCGTCGTCAACGCCGTACAAGAGGGTATCGCCATCGCGGAACTCAAATCACGTCTCATAGACCTTATGGACGAGAACACCGCCCTCGCGCGGTCGCTCAGGAGCGCCCATGCGTGCGAGTCCGAAAGAGCACGGGACTCCTGTCAGCGCCGCGACCGCATCGGCGCGCGTGCGCTTCGCCGTCACCAAATCCACGTCAGCCGACGCCGATGACGCGTTGAAAAAGCTAGACTCTGTAAATTACGTAGCCCATTCGATTACACTAATTGTACAACGATGATATCACGCTTTTTCCATCCTCTGCGTCTCCGCCGCTCGAGCGTTTCGTCGACTCAGTTTCGTTTCGGAGGTTGACCTCAAACCGAACTCTCCAGTCATCGACGCCAGCAATGCTCGCTCGTGCCGCTCGGCGAGCAATAATGCGCACGGCGTGGCCTCACACGCCAGTGCACAGATCGATCGCGACCACCAGCGCGCCGGCATCGACGAAAACAAAGACGAATGCGAATTTAATGGTTCCGCTCATCGGCACTCTGGGCGTCGGTCTCGGCGCGTACACGGCGTACTCGACGCTGAAAACGGACGATAACTTGGGTAATCCATCGAAGGATGCGTGCGCGAGCGACGACGACGATCGACGCGCGCGACGGTTGAGAAGATGGGCCGAGGCGCTGAGCGCGGAGTTCCCGGCGGCAGATGTTCGAGGAACCAAAGGCGCCGGCGTCGGAGTGTTCTACGTGGACGGTTCGGAGGGAAAAAGAGGGTGGTTCAGGAAAAATCGTGTGTTGATGACATCACCGGACGCGGCAGTGGTGAGCGCGCGAACCGCGACGATGGATCCAAAATTGGGGGAGAAGTACGCGGATTTGATGCGTGATGGGACGCTGCCGGATGAGAGAGTCGCCGCGATGGTCTTCTTGATGGTGGAACGGAGGAAAGGCGAGGCGAGTGCGTGGGGAGGGTATATCGACGCGCTGCCGCGGTCGTACGACGCCCCGCTAAGCTTGAGCGATGTCGAGCTCGAGCGAGAGTTGAAGGGCACGAACGTGTACGACGCAGCCGTGGCTCAGCGAGCGAAGGTGAGAGAAATGTTCGATGAAAACGTAAGACCAGCGATGCGCGGACTCAGCGAGGTGGCAGCGGCGAGTGGAGACGCTAAGCTCGCGACATCGCTCAATAACGCAACGATTGATGAGTTTAAGTGGGCTTTTCAAACTTTTTGGACGCGCGCGCTTGCCATTCCGGTGAACGACACGGGCGAAGTCGTCGAGGGCATCGTTCCGGGGATAGATATGGTGAATCACAGTCGCACGAAAGCAAACGCGCGATGGGAGCACGTTGATGACAACACTCGCCCGGACGGTGGGGTCATCGCGTTGGTGAGTAATGGAAAAAAACTTGGACACGGGGACGAAATTTTCATCGATTACGGTGAGTCCTCAAGCGAGGCATTGTTTTTCACCCACGGCTTCGTCCCGGAAGATGATGATACGGTAAGCGACGGTAAAGGCGAACATTTAGTTCTCTACGCCCCCTGGTCGAACGAACCGGCGAGCGAACGTTCGGAGGACGTCGCGCGTCGAATCGAGGCACTTCGTCTGCGAAACCTCCCGACAAATCGCGTCGTACTCCCGGCGCGTCCACCCAAGCGCGGAATCCGCGATTTAGAGGTCGAAGCCAAGGAAACACTTAAGGTTTGGGTTGCCGACGCCTTCGCGCTCGACAACGCCACGTCGTCGTCGTCGTCGTCGTCGGCCGTTGATGACCGCTCCCGAGTGCGGATCGGCGACGTCCTCCGAGCCGCGCTCGGATCCAAATCCGCATCCCTTCGAGACACCGAGCGCACCGAAGAGTCTCAAACAGACGCGACGAATCGTTCGATCGCGATTCGTCGATACCGTTCGAGCGTGCGATCGACCTACGACGCGTGGCTTGACGCGTTGGCGGACAGACGAAAGTGGTAAATCCAGAGCCCAGGCAACCGCACGCCTCAACGTGACCCTGTCCGCCTAAACCCTAAGTAGGACTCATGACTCAAGAATCCAGGGACTCGAGGAGCCCACGTCGCACCAAGCCCTGGCGCCGTCGACGCGCGCGACGTCACACCGCGCGCGCGGGCCCACTCGAGCGCCCGTCCGCTCGGCGACCGACGATCGCTGATCACATCTCCATGCACGCCAACGCGCGGGCGCAACGGACGCCCACGACGGCGTTGAGCGTCCAGAATGCGCGCGTTTCGCGTCGCGCCGCGATTCGCGCGCGCAGCCAAATCCGACGCGTGCTCTCGCTCAAGTCGCCCGCGGTGCGCGAACCCGGGGCGAGCGAGTACGTGGACCCCTCGCAGTTCACCGAGCTCGAGTTGACGACGTCGCAAATGACGGCGTACGCGAGCAGACGGCCGATCGGGCACTTTCAGTCGCGTTTCGCCGACGACGAGCCGCGCAAGGGCGCGGATATCTTAGTCGAGGCCCTGGAGCGTGAGGGCGTCGATTGCGTGTTCGCCTATCCGGGTGGGGCGTCGATGGAGATCCATCAGAGCCTGACGAAGAGCGTGACGGGGATTAGAAACGTCTTGTGTCGACACGAGCAAGGGGAGGTTTTCGCGGCGGAGGGGTACGCAAAGTCCACCGGGAAGGTTGGGGTGTGCATCGCGACGAGCGGGCCGGGGGCGACGAATTTGGTCACCGGGTTAGCCGACGCGTTGTTGGATTCGGTGCCGATGGTGGCGATCACCGGGCAGGTTCCGAGGCCGATGATCGGTACGGACGCGTTTCAGGAGACGCCAATCGTGGAGATCACGAGACAGATCACCAAGCACAACTATTTGGTGATGAACGTTGAGGAGATTCCGAGAATCGTTCGCGAGGCGTTCTTCTTGGCGAGCTCGGGACGACCGGGACCGGTTTTGATCGATATTCCGAAGGATGTTCAGCAACAGCTCGCGGTGCCGTACTGGGAGCCCAAGGTTTCTTTGCACGGTTACCTGAGCCGTCTTCCGGGCCCACCGACGAACCCGCAGATTCAACAAGTGGTTGATCTCATCAAGAAGTCGAAGAAGCCGATCGTGTACGCCGGCGGCGGATGCCTCGACGCGAGCAAGGAGTTAGTTGAGTTTTGTCGCGCCACGGGGATCCCAGTGACAAACACCCTCATGGGTCTCGGCACGTTCCCGCAGAGCGATGATTTGAGCCTGAGTATGCTCGGCATGCATGGTGCCGTGTATGCGAACTACGCAATCGACAGCGCCGACCTGTTGCTCGCGTTCGGCGTGAGATTCGACGATCGAGTGACGGGTAAGTTGGCTGAGTTTGCCAAACGCGCGGCAATCGTGCACATCGACATCGATCCGGCCGAGCTCGGCAAGAACAAGAAACCGTTCTGCTCCATCTTTAGCAACATTAAGCCGGCGTTGAGATCGCTGAACAAGCTCATCGCGTTGGACGCGGCGAACTTGCCGGACTTTTCGGACTGGCGCGCCGAGATTGAGGTCAAGCGCAAGGAGTTCCCGTTTCCGATTCCGAAACAGCAAGGCGACGTTATCGCCCCGCAGGCCGCGATCGAGCTCTTGTGCAAGTTGACCGAAGGTAAGGCGATCATCTCCACTGGTGTCGGTCAGCACCAGATGTGGGCGGCGCAGCACTACAAGTTTGACGAGCCGCGCAACTGGCTCTCATCGGGTGGTTTAGGTTCGATGGGTTTCGGCTTGCCCGCCGCCATCGGAGCTCAGGCGGCGCGACCGGACGAGCTCGTCATCGACATCGACGGCGATGGTTCGTTCGTGATGAACATTCAGGAGCTCGCCACTTTACACGCGGAGGAGTTACCAGTGAAGTGCTTCATCCTGAACAACCAGTACCTTGGCATGGTCGTGCAGTGGGAGGATCGCTTCTACAAAGCGAACCGAGGACACACCTACCTTGGCTCCCCGAACGACGATTACCAAGTGTCCAAAGAGGAAGCGCACATCTTCCCGGATTTCGTCACCATTTCCAACGGTTTCCGCGTCCCGGCTGAGCGCGTCACGCGCATGTCCGAACTCGAGGGTGCCATCAAGCGCATGATTGAGACCCCTGGCCCGTATTTGCTGGACGTCATGGTGCCGCACGTCGAGCACGTCTTGCCCATGGTTCCGGGTGGTGGTACCTTCGCCGATACTATCGTCACCGGCGACGGCCGAACCCCGGAGGAGAAGGACATGAAGACGCTGTAAAGGAGGACACAAATAAAATTATTTTGCGACGCGCAAGTACTAGCAACAAGCCAACTGAGATCGCCAACTGACACTTTTGTTTGTTTTAAGAAAAGCAATCTATCACAAAAATCAGCGCGCACATACGCAGCTGCAACTACAGAAACATCGAGACCGCGTCGGGACGAGCGCGAGCATTTATTCATCGTCATTCGACTCGACCTCTTCCACAACTAATTTTAATTTGTTCTTCTCGGCGGCGGCTCCGTACATGTAGGAAAGTACGCCATTCCACATCGTCCCTACGAGATTCATCCACGGAATCGTCAAATGCTTGGGGACGAACGCGAAATTGATCGCCTGCGCGGGAACCCACACCGCCCACAGCGCGCTCATGGTATCTGGTCCCGTCTCAATCCATCGTCCGAACGCCTCGCGCGGGACGTCCACGAGTCGCGTCGCCCCCTCGGACACAATCTTAATGCACAAAAAAGTTGGCAAGTACAAGAACGGCTGCACGAACACCTGATCGACCATGACGACGACCCCGGTGGACAGCGCTAACCCGTATTTCGGCCGCCACGCGTCGTTCAGTGGTTTCAGCCAATAGTTGTACAGGCGGTACTGAAACGCGCCGACGTACGTCACCCCGAGCACGAAAAACGACAACACTCGATTCCAATCCAAATCATTCGCGCTCCGCTCTTCCACCACGATCTGCACGAACACGTCCGAGGCCACGCATTTGCTCACCGACGAAAACATCGCCGTGGCGAACGGCTGTTTCACCACGATTCTTCGATACACCGCGCGCACGCGTCGTCCGTACCACTCCCGCGTCTTCGCGTGCATCAACGCCCCCATCCTCGACGCCCCCGCGTGTCTCAGCGCCCGTCTCGGATCCACCCTCGCCGCCGCGCGTTCCGCCTCTCTCGCCGCGTCCATCGCCCCTTGTCTCAACCACACCGGCTGAAACGGCGCCCGCGTCAACGTCTCTGCCCGTCGTCGTCGCGCGCGCATCGTCGCGCCATCGAGCAGCGCGTCGACCCACGACTTCCCAGCCTCTCTCGCGCGTCGCACGTCGCATCGCAAGCGTTGGAATCGCGTCTTTCCGTGGCTCGTCTTCTCCACCACCACCCCCGCGTTGGCGTCCCGCTCGTGCGTCCGCCGCTGCTTCGCCTCGCGCGCGAGCCGGGCGAACGCGCGCGTGGAACGTCCACCGATGCGACGGACGCGGGCGAACATGCGCGCGCGCGGCGTCGCGCGATGGCCGTCGTCGCGGTCGCGCGCGCGTGGGCGTGGGCTCGCTGAACCCTACATTCACATATATACATCCCTTTACAGCGGTGACAACGCCCCGTCGCGCCATCCGCGGCGTCGATGTCTCGTTCACGCTCTACATGGTGGTATACGTATCTAGAGTACTATGTATGCATTCGTAGAGAACCTCACGTGATACCTATGTACACGCCCACGCGCGCCCGCCCGCCCGGGGCGTCCACTTCGGCGTCGTGATGGGCGATATCGACGCCGAATACGAGACGACCGACCGCGGCGTTTTCAACAGTTTCGGCGGGAAAACGCGCGCGCGACGTCGCGCGCGACGTGACGCCCACGCGCGCGCGCGAGACCGTGCGTCGCGCGCGCGTCGATCGCGACGTCGCGCGTGCCGTCCGCGCGCGTGAACGGCGACGTGGACGCGCGCGCGGTGACGGCGCGAGGCATGGCGCGGAACGATGCGTCGATGGCGATTCGCGCGGTGGATGGCCACGCGCGTGGCGACGAGGCGCGACGGGTGATGCGAGACGTCCTCGACGCCGCGCGCGGGACGCTGTCGGCGCGTGGAAACGAGTCGGACGGCGCGGGGGAGGGGACGCGCGCGGCGTGCGGGGCGCTGGCGGCGCTCGGGTTGTTGGACGCGGAGGACGCGGTTCGGGACGGCGGCGCGACGGGCGCCGCGGGCGAGGGTGGGGACGTCACGGGGGTGTTGGAAGATTGTGAAACGACGTTGGTTGAGGTGCTGGATGCGATGCCGGAGTTTTTGAGCGCGGGCGCGCGGGCGCTCGCGACTCGGTTGAAGAGTCCGTCGCTCGGTTCGTCCGCGGTGGCCGAGGCGGAGCGGGCGATGCGATTACGGGAGATGCGGAGCGCGTTCGCGTTTAATAAGGTGATCGCGAAGAAGTTTCACGAGTTTATTCGCGTGCACTTTGACGCGGACTCGAGAGGTGGGCGAACGGTGGCGCGGCTCGGGTGGGCGGTGTATCAGTGCGCCAAGTGTGAGGCCTTGCCGAAGTTTCCCGATCTGTACTCGTGCTATCATCTCTTGGTCGCTGTCGAGGCGTTTTTACTCGTCAACGCACCGAGGGAGCTCTTGCGGACGTCGTTAAAGAACATGGTGAGCATGACAGCGAAGGACGCGGTGACGGGGCTGCCAGATCCGCTCGCGAGTCTGAGCTCGAGCTCAAAGACAAAGGTGGAGACGGTGCGCGCGATGTCGGTGGCGGTGATCAACGTCCTCAAAGCGACGTTTCCAAGCGCCGTGTTCGATGTCACTTCACACTTTGAGGACGTCGCGCCGAGTGACGCGTGCGTCCGAGGCGTCTTCGACGGAGACGCCGACGTCGCGTCGCCCGTCATGGAGAGGTACCGACGCGTCGCCGCTGAGACGTTCGGCCGTCTCGCCGTGGACGAGACGCTGTATCTGTACACGGAAATGGAGGGCGAAGACTCTCGTGGGAGGAAAATCATCGGCGATCTCGCGTCGTGCGCGACGGAGACGACTCACGGCTCAATGGCGACGCCCACGAGGCGCAAACGCGCCGCCGCGCCGTTTTCACCGTACAGACCCAAGAAGATCTCAACGATCCAAGAAGATGGGGGAATGTCAATGAGCCCCATGCGTGCGATCAGAGGACCGTTGCCGGCGGGTGTAGTTCCGCCGACGCCGATCAGTCAGGCCATGGCGAGCGCGTCTTGGCTTCAAGACATTGTGTGCGCAAGCTCGGATCTTGAGACCAAGCTCGCGGAGCTAAGACGATTCGTTCCAGGGGAAGAAACTGTCATTGATAAACTGCACAAAAAGGTGGACGTTCTTGGACAGCGCCTCGGACAGGCGATTCGAGAGGACGCGCTGGTGACAACGATGCGCACTGATATCAGTCCGCACAGTATGGTTATGGACGAGCTCGTCCGTCAGCGCACTACGGAGCTCGTGCACATCTTCTTTTTCTTTTTGAACCGAATTTTACGAGCCGAGTCGCAGGTGAAAAAAGATGCGAACATCGTGGCGCTCTTACAGAGCTCTCGGTTCACCAAGTCTTTGCTCGCGTGCTGCATGGAGGTCATCGTCGCTACGTACAAGACGTCCACCCTCACGTTTCCGGCGACGACGCACCTGCTGGGAATACATCCGTTCGATTTGACCACTATCATCGAGCCGTTCGTGCGAGCGGACATGGATCTCCCGCGAGAGATCGTACGTCATTTCAACTCTCTGGAGGAGAAGACGCTCGAGCGCCTCGCATGGTGCAAGGGCTCGGCTCTCTTTGACTTTTTACAATCGTTTCAAGAGAGCGTGAATCGAGGTGGAACTACGTCTACGTCGACATCGAACCCCAGGGCGACGTCGATCCCGAAGCGACCAGTGTCTCCGATGTTCAACGTAGCGGCCATTGCCGAGGTGGCTGCCATGGGCGAGCCCGCTCGCGACGCCGCCGCGGAGAAGGATCTTGTCATGCCGCAGTGTCACTCTCCCGTGAGACGTCCTCCTACAAGCGCGTTCACCGTGTTCTCGTCGCCGTTGCGCGGCGCGACGACGCCTCGACGCAAGCTACCCGGTGGTCAGCCGCTCCCCGAGCGATTTGCCGCCGTCAGAAATCACGACGTGGAGCAACCGATCGGGTGCGACGTGTGCGCGTTCAAGGCGCTTCAAATTTTCTTCGCCAAGGTCATGCAACTCGCGGCGAGGAGACTTGGGGACCTGGCGTCGAGGTTGAAGCTCTCACCGGAGGTCACGCGCGACGTCTACGCCTTGATTGAGCACGTGATTTACGAACAGACCAATCTGGTGTACAACAGGCACGTCGATCAAATCATCCTCGCCTCGGTGTATGGCGTGTGTAAGGTGAACGGCGGGTGCGGCGGCGCGGTGCAGTTCAAAGACATCATATATCAGTACTCAAAGCAGCCGCAGTGCACGGAGGAGATCTTTTGGACCGTGGTGATCGAGCAAACTGACCCTGAGCTAGAGGTGTCGACGCGAGGCGACATCATCTCGTTTTACAACAAGGTATTCGTCTCCCGCGTGCGCACCTTTTTGTTGGCGCTTCGAGAGCGCGCCGAGGCACTCGCAGCTCAAAAGACCACCGACGGTGAGAAGGTATCCGTGGATGAACCCTTTCCTTTCGGGATATCATCCCCGCGCAGACGGCTGCCAGTTGAGAACCAAAACATTTACGTTTCGCCAATGCGTCCGGAGCGCGAAGCCGCCATGCTTCAAGACGCCGCCGTGCAGGGCGAACCATCGACGCCACGCACGCGTAGTCTCTTCGCCACCATCGGCGAGAGCATACACGGCGATCCGTCCTCGGCGAATGATTTTGAAGCCATCAATAAGCATTTGGCAATGAAGGCAACGTCAACGCCGTCCAGACTCGGCGCGCGCGTCCCTGAATTCAGTAAACGATGAACCGGGCGCGTCTTTTCTGTTGTAATAGCGCTCAATACGACTCAAGCATATCCATCGCCTTCGCGAGTCACCGATCTCGACATCGATCGACCGCTCCGCGTCCACCGCACTTCGCGACGCTTCATGTTATCAACCGCGCTCGGCGTCGAGCTCACCGCGCGCACCCGAACCCCACGCGCGCTCGCCCTCACGGACCACATCGACGCTCCGGGCGATTGGCTCGTCTCCGCAATCGTCGGTGAGCTCGTCGAGCGCTCCATCGCGGTCGTTTTGATCCCGTGCGAGCGATCGAGCGAAGAAATTCTCAGGCTGAGCAAGAAAATCTCTCGAAAGTCCCGCGATGCGCTCGACCGGGCGTTAAAGCGCGGGACGTTGACGATTGTGGATCCACACGCGTTCGGGGACGCGTTCGGGGACGACAAAACGCGCGTGATGGCGACGTTGGCGGGGACGCGGACGGCGGGGCGCGCCGCCGCTGCGGCCGCCGCGTCGAGCGAAGACGCGACGTCGAGCGAGCGGCGAGCGTGCGTGGTGATCGACGGCGCGGATTCGCTGTGTCCGTCGTCGTCGTCGACGGCGTTGGAACGGTTTTTGGACGCGATTGCGGGGGAGGATTTGGGTTTCGACGTCGTGACGCGCGCGCACGGTGACTGCGGGACGCTCGAGCGGTGGATCGCGGAGTCGTGCGATTGTGAGATGCGGTTAATTCCGCTCGCGACGGGGGGTGCAGAGGACGCGCAAGGGATGTGTGAGACGACGCACAAGACGGGGGCGTGGTTAGGGGGCGGGGGTCGACGTTCGCGGTACGCCTTTGCGGTCACTGAGCTCGGCGTTCGTGTCGAGCGGCGTTCGATCGTTAGTTCTTAGAGTAGACGATGGGGGTACAGTGTAAAATTATACCACGAGATGACTAATTTGCGTCAACATCGGACTCAACGCCCTCGATCGGCTCCTGGACCGTCGGTTTTGCGACGGATGGCGGCGCGTCGATCTCCATGTCGATGGCTTCATCAACGTTTTCGTCGAGTTCGCGAAGCACAATCGCGTCCTCTTCCACTTCGGCTGTGACAACCGTCGTGGGTTCAATGTTGGCTTCCTCGTCATCGATCACGCATTCTGCTTCTTCAGTGAATGCGGGTACAGCGGACGTCGTCGGCTCTTCCGCATCCGCTTTGGCGCTTTGACGCGCGTCCGCTTCCTCTTCGACATCTCCAAGGACGGGCTCTTCCTTTTCTTCATCCTCCGTAACCGCCGTCATGTCTTGCTCCATCGTGATTTTTGCCGCCTCAGCCTCCTCCTCCGCGAGTTCAGCCGCCAATTCGCGCTCCACCTCGGCGACGGCTTCGTCAGCGAGTCGCTCCGCCTCGCGTTCCGCCTCATCTTCGTCCAGATCATCCTCATCCTTCTCCTCCGACTCGGCGATGGCGACGACCTCTGCTTCAACTACGTCGATCTCTGTCGCCTCCACCGTCGCGGCCGCCTCCACGTCGACTTGGACGTCCTCCGGCGAGGTGTTGGCGGCGACGACGTTGTTCATAATCTCCGCCACGGCAGATGCGATGTACGCCTCGTTTGCCGCGCGTTCTTCCGCTTCTTTCACCGCCTTGGGCTTTCGTCCTCGCTTCTTCGGTCGGGATACTTCGTCGACGTCCGACGGAACGACGTCTTCTTCGCGCAAGAGCGGTACACCGCGGCCAGGCGGAACTGGTTTCACGAGCGGGTGGATGCCGTACTTCTCCGCCCAGTTTGCCGCTACCGGTTGCTCAGCGGGCGACATCAAACCGTATCGTACACCTCGACGATCCAGGGGCGATGGATCGGGGAGATCCACACCGAAGTCGCGAAGAATTTCCGCCGGTCGAAGTCGCGACACGCGGAACGGTTGTGACGGTCCCCCGGGTGTCTTGCGCGGCCAAATCGGATTCGCAGTTCGTCTCTCGATCTGCGCCACCGTTGGTAGAGAACTGTGCACGCGCTGATACACCTTGGTCTCCCCGCGCCAGTACTCAAGCGGCTTGGAGCGCTGGCGCGTCGATCGACGCACACCACCCTGCACCGTTTGAGTGCCAGCCAACGCGAGTGATTTGCGTCGCTCCATCTCGGCGCGAAGGCGCTTGTGCGGCACCCCTGACGTGGTGCGCTTTCGCGGCGCAGCGGGCTCGACGAAGCCGTCATCATCGTACGGCATGACGTCGTCGTATCCGATCTCCATGTCTGCCTCGCCCGGGAAATCCGCGAGCGGCGGCTCGTCGCGTTGCGTCGTGGCGAAGTGCGAGACACCTGCAATCTCCTCGGGCAAACCCTCGGGATACTCGGAGTGCATCATCATCGCCAGCGCCTCGGCTGCGTTCGGCGTGCCCGCGGTCGAGTCCCGAGACGGCTTGGCACCGCCCGGAGTTTGCTCGCCCGCGCGCAGGTGCGCCGTGGACGGTCGGAACATCGGTCTCGGTCCATCCTCCGAACCCACGTTCACCTTAAACGGATTCACGTTTGAAGCACCACTCCCGCTTCCACTTCCCGCGCTCGCGTGCGAGTCCTCACCAATCTCCACGATGCTCATGACGCTCGTCGCCGCGCGCCAGTCGTTTGCTTCGCTCCCGCCAGAGACGTCCATATCACTCGAGCTCTTCTGCTTCATGATCCCCGGAATATTCACCCTGATCACGAACGGACGCGAAGAAATCTCTCTTCCCGTCCCTCTCCGCAATCGCAATCGCTCCTTGCGCGTCGTCGTCGGCGCAAACGCACCCGCCGGCTTCCCGCCCGCCGCCGCCGCCGCCGCCGCCGCCGCCCGCGCCGCGCGCAACCTCGCCAATCGCGTCGTCCCTGCGCCACGCATCAAAACACACGCATCTCATCAGTCATCGCGTTCGCATCGACCTCTCACGCCCTCGATCCCTCTTCCGTCGTCGCAATCATCATCGCGCGTCGCGTCGCTCCGCGCACCTTCGCCCAATCCGACGTTCCCTTTCCCCGCCGGTTCCCCCTCCATCGTCTTAAACGACACCCGTCGCCGCGGCGTCGCGCCATCTTTCACTCCACTCGCCCGCGTCGTCTCTCGCGCCTCGTTTCCCGAGCGCGTCGCGAGGACGCGCGCGTCGGGCCCATCGTTCGTCATCGCCACCAACGGTTTGAATGAATTCAAATTGTCAAATGCGTCGTCTCTCGCGCCCTGGATCGACCGCGCGCGCCGTGCCGCGGTCGCGCGCGATGCGACGCGCGTCCGCGGTCGAGCGCACGCGTCGAGGGCGTCGATGGGTCGTCGCGGTGTGCGTTCGGGGCCGACGCGCGCGATGTTTTGTGCGCGCGCGCGTCGGTAGGGGTCCATCGTTCCCCTCTGGAAGATGAAACGTTTTTTTTCTAGGCGCGCGCGCTTTGGGCGGGCGAGAGGGGTGGAGACGGGGTGCGCGCGTTGATATCGTGAGTTACACTGGACTCGGCGATGCGCGCGCGACGTGCGCGCATCATCTAACCTCCTCGTCGGAAAAAGCGACCCATGGGCCCGAAGCCGTACGGGTGCGACGGACCGGCGTCGGCGTCGGGGTTGGGGCGATCTCCGTGCTCGGCGGCTTCACGATCGACTCGAGTGGGAGCTCTGGCGCTGGGAGCGCTAGCGAGCGGTCGCGGACGAGCGATACCCTCGTCATCTTGGACGGTTCTGGTGATCGTGCGCACGCGAGCGACGCGCTGGCGATCTCCGTGCTCGGCGGCTTCACGATCGACTCGAGTGGGAGCTCTGGCGAAGGCTTTCGGACGGGCGATGCCCTCGTCGTCTTGGACGGTTTTGGTGATCTTGCGCACGCGAGCGACGCGCTTGCGTTCCTTCTTGACGGGTTTCGGTGCCGAGAACGCCGGCACCGTGTACGTCTCGTCCTCGTCATCGGGATTTCCTTCTTCTTCAGGATAGCACACAGCGCAGTATTCCTCGCCGTCGGGACCGGGCATGACGTCTTCCGGATCCATCTCTCTGTCGCAATTCGGACAGTGGAACGCCGGTAGACACTTTGGACAGTAGCTTCTACCACCTGGTCCTTTGACGATGTCCTCGGGTACGCAGTCCGTGTCCTCGCAGTTTGGACACGAGAACGGCAGACACTTCGGACAATATTCTCTTCCGTCTGGTCCTTTGACGATGTCGTTGGGAACGCAGTCCGTGTCCTCGCAGTTTGGACACGAGAACGGCAGGCACTTCGGACAATATTCTCTTCCGTCTGGTCCTTTGACGATGTCGTTGGGAACGCAGTCCGTGTCGTCGCAGTTTGGACACGAGAACGGCAGGCACTTCGGACAGTACGTCCCTTCGATGATGTCCTCTGGTTCGCACGGCGCGTCGCAATTCGGACACGCTGGGAAACACTTGGGACAGTAATTGCGACCGGCCGATGTTTCGATCACGTCGTCTGGCGAACACGGTGCCCCGCAGTTGCGACAGACATGGCACTCGTGACAGTACTTCATGTCGTCCGGAGCGATGAAAATTTCATTCGGCGGCTTGACCGTTATTCCACAGTTTGGACATATAATTCTTCCAACCGTGGCGGGCGCCACGATCGCCTTACGCGCTGCTTCTTCGCTTGGCTCTTCGATCACAGCATGTATATTTTTAGGCTCCCCTAATGGTTTCCTCTCTTGCGCTTCGCCAGTCGCCGCTTGAAGGGCCTCGGATGGCGTCATGTTCGGTTTGAATCGGAAGCAGATATCGCCAAACGCGGCCATAAACTTTGTAGCGGGGAGGCGAGCATGCTGACAGCACACGTATCCATCGGGCTTTTCGTCGATCGGCGCGACCCAGCCGTGTCGCGCTCCGTGGTAGACCCATTCGGGAGTGGACGAACGATGATCGACGTACGTGTGGAACACTTGCTCGCCAAATCTGTTGAGCGGATTGGTGTCACCGAGGACCCACATTGCAGCCGTTTTGAATTCTCTGACGTTCATGCCGTCCTCAGTGGTGAACGTTTTATAGACGTGGCTGCCGGCGCGAATATCCGCATCTGAGTATTTGCCTCCCTGCTTCTTCATGGCCGCATTGTATTTCGCTTGCGCCTCATACGCTTCGACGAGATGAGTCGCCTTGGGACGCAGAATACGCTCGATCAACCAGCGAGTGGCGCGCGCAACGCCTCTGTCTGTCATCGGCACGCGATGACCATATATCAGCCACGCCATGAAGACGAGTGCTGTGAGATATTCGTCCAAGTGCATGCCCCACCCGTGAGAGATACGAAGCTCAAGTCTGGCTCCCTCGCTCGGGCACAATGATCCTTCCACCGAACCATCGTCACGATCAAGTGTCAGGCACTTCGCAAGTAACGTCTGGTCCTTGACTGTGTCAAAGATTTGGCGTACGACAGAAGCCAGCTGATTGTACTGAGCGTTGGGAAGTTTTGCGCCAATCTCGCAGCTCGAAGTGAGGTACATGAACTGACGATATGACATCAGTAGAAGATGCTCGGATTTGCCACGAGTTTCGTTACCTCCTGGCCCAGACGGGAGTGAAGCGTATACCTTGAACAGCGCCTCCAAGAATGTCCAGTGGTTACGAATCTCACTCCATACGTAGTAATTACCGTCCTCAGGTTCAAACGATATCAACACGTCCGATGGCTTGCTGATATTCTTACGTGTGAGCGGATGAAGGTCGTTGATGTACTCCTTGCCGCTTTTACGAGAGCGCAAGATTGCTCGTTCATGCGGCTTGGAATTCGATTCGGCAAGCATCCGGCGCAAGTCGCCAACAGCCATGCCCGGGTTATCTTGTAAGACGCCCGGCAACATCGGCGCAGCTTCCATCACTGGTTGCTCTTCAAGTGGGGATCGCGCGTGCATTCTTTCGTCTTCTTCTTCGTCTTCATCTTCTTCCTGAAGAATCAACCAGGCAGTTGTTTTCGCTAGATCACCTTGACGGTTCTCAAGTTTAACTTCCGCCTTCCATTGCAGGTGCTCGTCGCGCACCGTATGGTGCTTATCAAGAATCTTATTCTTGTGAATTATATCGAATCGGCTGCCGGTGACAGCAGGGAGCTCATCTTCTGCGGCGAACTCACCTCGGTCGCGCATGTCCCGCAACTCGGATGCTAGCTTTGTGTGCACGCTGGAAATTTCTTCCCCAAGACGGACGGGTACACGCACGTTCCATCCCAAATCCCTATTGCGATCGGGATCTTCTTCTGTGATGATGATCGTCTCTCTCGTTCGGAAGTGCCGCTCGCGTTCCGCCGCAAGCCTAGCCTTTTCTTCTTCGTCTTGCATAATGAGAACGTACAGATTGCCGTGGCGAGGACAGCGCTCTCCCGGTTCGCACTCGCATAGGCAGCAGAAGTCGTCGTGTGCGTCCTCGAGATCCAGGTGCCACGGCAAGACACCGCCATCTTCGTCGTTATCCTCCGCTTTGATCTTCGCTAGAGTTTCGTCGTACGCGTCCCAATCAGGATGAATATCGCCAAAGTATCCTTGGAAGCGAACGAAGTGCGTTCGACCAGACGTGTCAGCGGTTTGGAAATGAAGCTCCTCTTCATCCAAATCGGCTGCTTCGTTTGAATCCGTTTGTAACGCTCGTTTCTGCTTGAATCCGGTATCTGCCAGAGCGTCAAAGTCGTCCAATTGTAAGCGCTCATCCTTCTCTTCCTGCTCCGTCGTCCTGTTCGACTTGGCTCGCTCGATGCCGCCACTGCGCAATAAAAATGCTTCGACAGGGGGATTTAAGTTCACCCTGTCGCCTTTCAAATCCTTCTGCTGTTGACGGTAGTACTTGCGGTAGTAGTCGTACTTTTTCTCAAGCATTTTTTGCTCGATAAAAAATGTGACACGACGATTTAGATCTCGATCTTCCACCGACGCCGCACGAATCAAATATCTGCGCAGCGGCGCGGAGAGCATTTTGTAGTAGGATTTGGCTTTATTGTCGAGAGAGCCCACGCGCTTGATGACTTCCTTGTGTCTCCAGAGCGAACGAATGGCGCGAGCGAACTCCATACGCTGTTGCGCATCGAATTCGCCACTATAGTGCCGTCCCTGATCTCCCTCGGCTGATTCAAGCTTTAAGATGGCGCCCGCGCTGGGTTTGAGGAGGGTGAGCGTCGGGGCCCACGCCTCCCAGTCTCTCGAACGCAACCAACTTGAACCGTTATTGCGCGTACAAAGGCCACACATGCGAATAATGGCGTTCTTTTGGAAGCGCACCACACTCCAGCGAAGTCTCTTCACCAGGTCTGTCTCGGAGAACACCTCATACAAGATATTGAGAACGAAGATGGTGACGGCGACGGATATGGTTTGCCAAACTGCGTGTCGACAGGCAGTCTTCGTATTCTGATCGATGATGTAGGACACCGGCGCGATGGACACGACTGACAGCATAAGTACAAGTACCAACGTGAACAGATGCAGACTAAGATATCTTTTGGTCTCTGACATTTTGAAAGGTCGAATGATCATGCTCAAGACAGCGCCGCTCACCACGAGGAGAGCAGCGAGCGCCTGAACGACGCCGTTACCATCGCTCAGCTCCCATCCAAGGAGCTGAATGAAACACAGCGCCGCGGTTCGACACATATCCATCACTCGATGCGTCACGTAATCATCCGTAAAGGTATAAGTGGCGAATCCAATCAGATCTCGCTTCCATAGCTTATGCCAACCGCCGTGTGCGAACGTGATGACTGAGTACATGATGACGACGAATCCGATGGGATAGACGATGAGAGCTATCAGCGCGAGAGGGAAGAGCTTTTGCCACTGCGTGCTTCCCGTTTCGGATTTAAAGTAACCAAATCTCAAGCTTGGCTGCGCTCTGATGTACCCAAGACCATCTGTGACCGAGCGGTGGAAGATGAAAAAGTCGAGTGTAGAGATGACCACAGCGATGTACGTGATCTGAATCACGTTCAAAATGCTCCTCAACATTCTCACCCATCGGCGCTGGCCGACGCGAACCGTCGACACCTCTGGCTTATGCTTAATATAAAACTTGCCCCACACGTAAGCGTACAGTTGCGCGGTACCGTACATCAGTAGGAGGCCAAGAGCAGGCATCGCCATCAACGAGTTCCATCTGCGAATGAAGTCGTAGTCTGAGACGCACTCGAGGCCGATGACTTCTGGGTTCAACTGGAGCACGTAACACAGTTGAAGGACTAACGTCAATCCCGGAAAGTCCATCCAGCCGAGGTTGTATCTACCGATCATGCCAACTTCTTGCAAAAAGACCACAAGCCCGAGCGAGCGCGAATACGTGATGTATGAGGGGTTGGTCGATTCCTCGAAAATCCATGGCATAATGAGCGCCGCCACAACGACTAAGACAAGAGCGATTCCGTAAAGCAAGTGTGACATCTGCGAACCACACTTCAAACACTGCCCATTGAGACGATAAAATCCCTTCACGCATGATTCACATCCGTCGTTCATGTAGCCCTCCGCGCACTCCACGCTATCCGCTCGAGTTCCACCCGCTGCGATGGAGTCCACTTGCCACGAACCGGCGATTCCGTTGACACCTGGGCATGCTGTAGCTGGAAAACATTGGCGAACACTGATCGGTTCTTTATACGTACGCGTTTCCGGAGATACAACATAGAAGCCCGGTTGAGGGTAAGGCACTGTGAGGTTCGTCTCAGCGCAAAAGGTCCACTTCTCGTTCGCTCCAAACGTTTCGCTGTATGATGGGCAAGGGAAACAGTAACCTGGGACGCCGTACCAACCAATGCTGCAGAAGCACTGATCTCGCGATGTAGCTCCCTGAACAGATGTGCTACCCGCCGGGCACTTCGTGCACGTGGCCATGCCTGGGGCGTCTGAGTAATAGCCATTGGCACACCGAGAGCACGTCCCTCTCTGCACCGTTCCGCCGTACTGACCGCGTGGGCAGGCGCGACAGTCTCTTGCGTTGATCGTGTCAGAAACGTGCCCGAGTGGGCACTCTTGACACTTACCGTATGTAAGCGCCAGGCCGGTAGCGCTTGGATTTGGTTGCATCGTGTAGCCCTTAGAGCACCCGACGTGGATGTTCAGCGTCGCCTCGTTACTGACCAGGCGACCATCATCCACCACCCGCATTGTGTACTTTTCCAACGGATTCGGGCGAGCGACCGTTGTTGACGAAAACTCACCATATAAAAACGGTGGTGGCAGGTAGTACAGCGTGATGTTACTTGAATTGCTCTGGATGCCCTGCTGATCGAGCTGTCCGTGCGAGAGCTCGTTCAAAGGACGACCGTACCTATCGACGCTCAAAAACCAACGACCGCGGCTCCTCGTCGCCCAGTCACTCTGCGTCATGATGGGCTTCCATGTTAAAAAGAGTTTGAAATAAGGGCCGGCATCGACGTCAAACGGTGTGAACGTGATAGGAGTCAGGTCAGCGCCGCCCAAATTATCTGAGGAACGGTCCCTATTCATGATTGCTTGCACATTCATGTTACTCAACACCGGCGGATCGTTTACTGGTCTCACCGTTATGTTCACCATGCCTTCACTCAAGTATGATGTAGTGTTTAAGTTGAGAGACGACGCAATCGAAAAGTGAATTGAATCACTGCCAGTAAAGTTTGCGTTTGGTGTGTACTTGAACCACATAAATTTGTTGTTTATGTCATCATTCGCAGAATTGGTACAGTTCGAAAACTCAGTCTCGACGTGCTCTCCGTTGACGTCGCACAACCATTGCATCGTGCCATTGAAGGGATCTCGCGCAGTGTATTTAAGTGTTCCAGCATACGAACTATTCATGACCGTCCGCGCGAACCTACCGGTCATCACGTGGTCTTCGAGAACCCACCAGTGCGTGTCAATTGCCTCGGGAGCGCCACCCGAGCCGACGACAACCATTACGCTCGCTACGTCATACAACGTCTGCGTCGGGTTATTCAAGCGATCATCCACGGAATAGACAAAATAATCATATCCCGTAAAGTTGATGGCCGGCACGTAAGTGAAAGTGCTTGAGGTCGATTCGCGCGTTACAGGAACTTCGAGTGTGCCGTGAAGAGGCAACTTCTGAATCGTCCAAGTGAGCTGATCATTGTCGATGTCGGATGCGACCATTGGCTTCGTCAAGAAACTATTCGTCGACAAATAATTACCACTCGTGCGCTTCTCAATCATATCCACTGAATTTGCATAACTCAACACATCTTGCCCGTTCGCTGCGACGGGGTAATCATTACGCTTCGCGATGTCTACTCTCACCTCGTAAATATCTGTCAAGCACGAATTGTTGTAAAGCTGCAGAACAGCCGAGCTACAGTCAACGGTCCCGTCGGCAATGAGCCCCAAAGCGTCGGCGACTTCTTTACTGACCAGACCGCGGTAAGTAAAAACATCTAGGCCGTTCTCATCTGGTTTCGGTTGATAGCTCGTCACCCCGTAACCAGACTGCATATCTACTTTGAAGTTCGCTTCAACAGCTTTTTGTGGATCGCACACGACGAATATGTCCGCCACGAAAGGAATACCTTTGCTGTCGGTGAATAACGGAAGCTCCCGTTGCCAAAGAGGCGCGTCCTCGTAAGTGTAAAAGTTGACAATGTTTCCGGAGTGGTTCCCAGTGACGGGGAGCTGCGTGCCATAATTCGTCGTGATCTGTGTCAAAGCCGATATATTGGCGGGAATGTACCCGACATCCGCCATAGATAGATACGACGAATTAGTACCGTACGTTTCGTTCACACCTAGTGAGTTTTGCAGATTCAACCATTCGATCCAGCTCGCCGGCGGTGGTGGAGGAAATGTTTGCACAACGGGTGGCGGAGGTGATGGCGGTGGTGGTGGTGACGGTGGAGGCGGAGGTGACGGCGCGGGCGGCGGGCTAGGTACCGCAATAGGCCTTTTACTATCCCATGGAAACGTCGTAGCGCATAAGAACAAGACCAGGAAGAAGAACGTGTACGATAAAAGCATGATCAAGTTATCGGTGAAAACAAATCTCAGGCGCTTCCACCACTTCTTCTTCTCCGTGTAGGCCTCCGTTTGCTGCTCACCTCGTAGCTTCAAGTGCACGTGGCAAGTTTGACCCACATTGATGCCATCTCCCAATCGCCATCCTGGATCGACGAGACACCCTAAGTAAAACAGGTCCACCGATTCCGGATCTGGTTGATGTTTGAGACGACGACATATCATGCGCTTCACCTTGAGGAAGTTATCCGTCAGCTTGCACGTTAACGTGATGGTCTGCACTTCTTCAATGTCCTCAGGGTTTCGCATGAAGAGTGAATCCCGAAGTCGAACTATTGTGGGCAGCCGACACACGATGGTGCACGTCGGATTTGGGTGGCCCGCCAACGCTGCGATGATTGCCGCAGCCAGGTACATGCCCAGAAAAAACAGTAAAATGCCCATTAGTACCAGCGTGCCGTCGTCTGATGACTCGACCGGACACTTTGACGCGTCTGCTGGGGCCACGACGCAGTGATATTCATTCATCGATCCCTTTGGGCACTGTTCAAATCCGTACGCGCAGCATCCCGTCTTGTTTGCGTTCAACAGCGGATCCGGATATGGGAAACTTGTCAAAGCGCTCGAATGGCATTCGCACCGCGCACCGGCCCAACCCACGTCACAAACGCACGTACCATCCAACTCTGAGCAGTAGCCCCGGCCGTTACAATCTTCCGAGGCGATGCATGCGAATTTGCAGCGGTTGTCTCCCACGCCGACGTATCCTCGATCGCACTCGCAGTCCGATGCCGACGCGTTCCACGTACCGTGCCCGTGGCACGCGTCGCGCCCCCCGTTCGTCGTCGTATCGTACTGACACAAGCTACCCGTGTGCCCATCGTTGCAGATGCACTCCTTGCTCGTCGTCGCGCACGTTCCGTTGTTCAAGCACCCGCACTCGTTACAGTTTGTCCCACTCGACGCCCCCGGGCACGTCGGTGTCACCGCGCTGAAACTCCACCCCGAATCACACGCTACACAAGGCCCATTCGCGGCGCTTCCACTCATGCACGACCCCGACGAAGCGCACCATCCGCATCCGGTGGTCGACGCGCAGTGCTGCTCGTCGCCAATCGCCGCGCACCGCGGGTCGCACGGAATCGTCACCCTATTCGTCCCCGCCACCCTCACCGGCGCTCGTAAAATCGGTTCCAAGTGCGACGCGCACAGATCCACGTCGAGCAAGGAGTAACACGTCGGATTGCGTCCGTCCACGCCGCGCGAGTCGCACCAACCGCACCCGACCTCCTGGACGCACTCCCCGAACACCGCTCGGCGTTGACACCGCAACGGAGCGACGATCGACTCATCCCTCGGGTCCCACGGCGTCAATACATCCCCGTACGCCGCGCTCGCGCCGCGCGCGAGTCCGATCGAGCGCACAAATCGACGTATTCGTCCATCCTTAAAAACACCCCGCGCGCCGTCGCCCCCCCCACGCGCGCTCGCGTCCTCGCGCGCGCTCAGCGCGAGCGCGCACGCGAGCGCGAGCGTCCACTTCACCTCGCTCGCGCGTCGGTTCCGGTGCGCGCGCGCCATCGCTCGCGCGCGCCCGTGTGCGGGCGCGCGTCGTCGGCACCGCGGCCGACTTTTCTTCGCGAGTCATGACTCGTGCGGTGCTGACACACGCGAAAGGGTGTTGAGCGCCCGAGCGGTGACCGCGGCGACGGGCACCGCACACGCGCGCGCCCGAGCCCGGAGCGCGTCGCGAGCGCGCGAGAGACGATGCCGCGATCGTCCTCGACCGCGCGAGCGGTCGAAAACGCGCGACCGACGGGCGAGGTGACGACGACGACGACGACGCGTGCGTCGGGAGAGAAGGTTCGAATGGGTGTTTCGTCGGATACGAGGGGCGCGAGGCCCGGGGGGGGGGTCGAACGGCGGCGACGGCGGGTGTCCGTCGTCGTGCGGGTGTTGTGCGCGCTGGCGTTCGTCGCGGAGGCGCTGGGGGCGCCGACGGCGGACGTGTGCTACGGCGCGCGGTGGGAGCCGACGCGCTCGAGCGCGAAGGCGGCGCACGGACTCACGACTCGGCCGATCACGCGCGTTCCCAAGGGACACCCGACGTACGAAGACGCGTTCATGAAGGCGTGTTTAAAGCTGGGAGACGGCACCTATAACACGACGGCGGCGAAGAACGTGACGCTGCCTCGTACGGTTGATTTCAGCGCGACTTCGTACGCGACGAACTCGGCGAGCGGGGCGTGCGCGGATTCGAGCGCTCGAGCGCTCACGGCGGGTCAACTGTTTTATAATCGAGCGGATATCGGAGCGAGCGCGCCAGCGGCGTTCGCGGCGTCGAACACCGGGTTCGAAAAGGAGAACACGG
The DNA here is from genome assembly GCF_000214015.3 of Ostreococcus tauri. Taxonomy (NCBI): domain Eukaryota; kingdom Viridiplantae; phylum Chlorophyta; class Mamiellophyceae; order Mamiellales; family Bathycoccaceae; genus Ostreococcus; species Ostreococcus tauri. The sequence goes on from NC_014441.2 coordinate 384,340, forward strand.
TGAGGATCATGTTTGTGAGCGATGACTCGGCCGGGGCGCACATCGTGGTGCTCACGGGCGAGAGCTCGAGTTCGAGCTCGTCGATGAACTCGATCAATCGTGCGATCGGGTTGTACATGGAGGGCGCGCCGCTCACGGGCGCCGCGATAGAGGAGCCGCGCGATCTGCCGTTGAGCGCGTCCTCGTGCGATCCAAGCGTTCCTTCATCGTCAGATTGTTACGAGCTCGACACAATCTACGGTCGCGGTAAGTTCCTCTTTGGCGCGGGCGTGCAGCGAGGAGTCGTCATCGGCCACATAGACGACGTAAACGCCGAGATTTCGATGAAGTTCACGCTCATCGATCGCTCGACTCCGGCGAAAACAGTGGAGCTTGCTACGTTTGATGAGACGACGAACATTGTCTCGTGGCAGACAATCCCTTCGTCGGTCGCGCTGAGAGGATTCTCGATTCGTAGCTTGCAGTGCGACGACCACTGCTTAAGTCACGATTCGTGCGCGTCGTGCGCCGCCGATGACGTCTGCGGATACTGCGCGGCGTCAAAGTCGTGCGCGTGGATTGACAGCAATGCCTCGTGCTCGAGCGGTTTCGACGTCTTGGGTGAGTGCTTGGACACGTGTGGGTCGGCGTTAACGTGCGGCGAGTGCTCCGATGTGAGTGGATGTGGTTGGTGCCACACAACGGGCAGGTGCACGGCGTCAAAAATCGACGGGAGCGGTCCACAGGATGGCCGTTGCTCCACGTTTAGCGTCGGTCCGAACGCGTGCGAGACGTGTCCGGGCGCCATAGATTCGACGCTGTTGCCGGCGTACGTCGACACCGACGTCATCACCGCTTTTTGTAATGGTCGCGGCACGTGCGATGATGAGACTCGCTCGTGCACGTGCAAGAGCGGTTACGGCGGCGAAGGATGCGAGAAGATGTGCCCGGGAGGCTTGAGTAATCCGTGCTCCCGGCGAGGCAAATGCGATGGCGCCACCGGCGAGTGCTTCTGTTATCCAGGTGCCGCTGGTTCACGATGTGAATCGACCACCGCGGTCGCAGGCACATGTGAGTGCGGTTCGTCGTTTACGTATCGCAACGCCGACGGCACGTACTCGACCGTGTGTTCGGGACGCTTGGACGCGAACGCAACGTGCACGTGTTTGGCGGGATGGTCCGGGACGAACTGCGACGTGGCGTGTCCGGGCATGATATCGACCGCAGGGCAGAGCGTGTGCGGCGGTCACGGTACGTGCAACGTGGCGACGGGGGTGTGCGATTGCGAGCCATGCTTCTCGCGAAATTCCTTGACGGGTTTGTGCGAGCAAGACACGTGCGCGACGTGTAACAGTGAGACGGGCGTGTGCTCGTGCGTCAGCGGCAGCATGCAGTGTGTTTGCCGGGGCGCGTTCTCTGGAGGCTCGTGTGATAGCGGGTGCGACTGCGTGAACGGACGATGCGATTCCTTGACTGGATTGTGCAAGTGCGACCCGGGTTACGGCGGGGAACTGTGTGACACAGTCATCTCTCCGCAGCCCGTATGCGTTAACGGAGCTTGGAATCCTGCGCTCAAGAAGTGCGTGTGCACGCCCGGATACACCGGTGAATTGTGCGATGCGACGTGCATTTCGTGCAACGGGCACGGTACGTGCAACGACGACGGTACGACGTGCTCCTGTTACACGGGGTTTGACTCGTCAGCAAACTGCTCGTCGTGTTTGACGGGGTACGGACCGTACCCAGAGTGCGGTAGGAAGCTAACTGATGGTGCGTGTACGGATGATTCCAGTATTGCGTACAATGGGACGACGAGCTTGACGATTTCTGGCTACCAGTGCCAGGCTTGGTCATCGCAGACTCCGTTTGAGCATCCATTTAGCTTTTTGGCGAATGAGGGCAACGCGTGCAGAAACCCATCGAACGACGCGCATCCGTGGTGCTACGTCGATCACACGGTTTTGACCGGATCGTACTCGCGTGGAGAGCCTCGATGGGAGTTCTGCTCCGTTCCTCAGTGCAAAGCGGCGTACAAGCGCCCACCACAGGTTTGTGGCGTCTTCGGCGCGGAGGCTGTCGTGCCGTTTGCCAAGAATTCGTCAACCGGGTTGTTGAACGCCGTGGATCGAGACCAAGGTACGGAGTCTGGTGGCATCGTCACGCCTGAGTGCGGTGCGATCAACTTGACCACTTATCGCGACGTCAAATTGCATGGAGACTTTGTCGTCCGATTTAACGAGGGATTAAGTTCCACGGGCTACTCGCGTCGCGTCATCGAGGCGGTGGGACTCAAGAGTACGTCTGAGCACGCGAGCGTGGAGGTGTGGAACGATGGCACGGTAAAAATCAACGGAGCCGACCCCTCTCTCCCGTATTCCGACGGCGGAAACGGTATTTTGTGTGTCTCGAACTGGATGTCAGTGAGCTCTGGGTTGGCGAGCACCACACTGTTGCAAATCACGCTCTCCGAGACCACTGTGATGAACATCACGCGTCTGACCGCGGGTTCGATCCCCCAACTCGTGGTCGTGCTCAGTGTGCCAAATAACACGACGGCGTCGGGCATCTGCGCTACGTCCGGATCCGCAACGAGCGTCGATTTCGCGACCAACCAGGTGAATGACGCTCCTTGGGAGTCGCGCTCGAGCGCAACGCCCCTCACGTGTACCAATACAATGGGTACCGCCACGGCGGCACCGACGGCCAGGGAGAAACGGTGGTGCGACCAATGCCAGTACTTGGGTGAGATGTACGATGCGTGCGAGAGACACATGACGGAGGAGGGCTTCGCTTTCGCGCGCGCCGCGGTTATCGAAGCATGCCGCATGACTTTCGTGGCCATTTACGGATTCGATCGCACGATTCCAGCGTATCTCACGCAGGTGCCTACGTCTGCGGCGACGCTTTCGGATACAGTGGATCCTTATGCACAGTATGAAGTTCCGATCGATGACTTTTACGATAGCTTTGATGACCGCTTAGTGTTCGACGTCGACGATGTCGAGGACGAGCTACCCGAGTACATCATCGGAGAAAAAGGGACGGCGAGCAAACGAGAGCGCGTCGCGGGCTTGCCACGCCAAATCGACGGCGATACGGACACTGTGCAGGCATTTCCGTATCCAAGACTGCAGGACTCGTGTAGGAGTTCTGCTAATATTGGTGAAAATTCTGGGTATCGCACGTACACGCTGAACTACAACTCAAAAACGGACGAAATGTTAGAGATCACCATGTGCGGCTCGGCGACGAGAAATATCGTGGGTGTGTATGAGGTGGACTTCCGTGACGTCACGTCCTCCATCATGGCTCCCGGAGATCCGGGGAACAACGACGGGAAAATAGAATTTTCATTCACGCCCTGGATCACGGGTCTCGCCGTGTACGAGGTCCGATTTGATTACAAGTTAGCGTCCAATAAGGACACAGTCAGGTTTGACGTAAATCGTAGCAGCGCCCCGGGTGGTGGCGACGTCATTGGCACGTTTGATTTCCCCCCGCCCGTCACCTCGACGGGTGCTGGACAAGTAGGTTTTGAGTTTAGCGTGCCTAGCAGTGAGTTTGGTGCGACGGTGAAGTTCACGTTGACCCCGACCTCGGGCGTCAGCGACGCTACATCTGCGAAGAACATCGAGCTGCGCATCGTGCGCGTTCACGCGAAGAATTACGTGCAAGCGGCTTCGGGTTATCCCCCGTTCGGAGGTTTCCAACAAGTGGCGTGCGCCATCTTCCAAACGACGCAGTGTGGCTCCCTGAAGTTCGTCGCGACGAAGCGCGTGTACGCGATAGTGGTGTCCGGAGATAGTGGTAACAGAGGGCCTTACAGCATGCAGATCAAAAAAGTGAGAGCGGAATTGACGTCCGTGTCGACGGTAAGTAATAACCCGGCGTTGTCGTTAGTTCGACCGATGGCCGGACCGCCCGGAGAACTTGATGGGACGCTGCAGCCATACAAATTAGCGAAATACGGTGACACCGTCACCGTCACCGTGCGCGCATCGCACGCGATAGATAAACCAATCATCACATTGGGTAGTTACACGGTACCGAACGGGCTCATCACAGGCACACCCGGTGGCTCGGTTTACACGGCTACGGTGGTCGTCGGCACAAGCATGGTAACTTCTGGCGCAATTACGGTGAGCGTCTCGCAGGCGAATTCGCTGACGCTGCCTTCGCGTGGTTTTAAATCCGTGACGCACCCGGTGGGGAGTGATGTCGCTCTCGTCGTTCTGGACAACACTCCGATCACGATCATCCGCGCGTGGGTGGTGAATCCAACGTACGCGATGGGGCTGAGCAAACAGGCACCTTCGAGTTGCACGAGTGATAACGTCAACTTGACAGTGGCCAAGTACGCGAAGGCTGGAGATTTTGTGGCCGTCATATTTGAACCGGACGGCGAAAATGTTGCCACCCTCGGTGGTACTATTGGGGGGCAGACCGCGCTTCGCTGGGTGCGGGACACGGCTCCTGTGCGTGTCACACGCGCCGTTGACGAATTCAGGAGATTGACGAATCCAACTTATGTGGACGCGGCGTACGCACGCATCGATGATCTGAACGTGCCAAACGGTGTGCTCGATTTCTCCATCACGTTCACGGATCGTATTGGAAATCAAGGATTGCCCATCACCTCGGCTCTGGGCGCACCCGCGGGGGTCACAGCGAGCTCGTCCCTCCGCGATCGTCTCAACGCGGCGCAATTGTTGTACGACAACACGCCGCCGAGAGCCATAGTTTGGAGCCCCAGTTATGGTGATATTTTTTCTAACGCCGCCGATCTGGCTCAGATGCGGCAGAACTCTCGCAGTGAGACGAGCGCCTACAATCACTTCGACGTCATATCTCCGAGCGCGAGAAAGTATCGCCTCGGTGACACTGTCGTCATAAACTCTGAGTGGTCCGAGCACGTCACGCGACCGTACGGCACATATTTCCGATCCAGCGCTTCAAGTTCGATTTCGATTCGGCAGTCCTACATCACAATAACCGGCTCGGGTGGATCGCTCACGGGCAAGTCGGCTTGCTTTCGCAAAGAATTCCGTCCTCGAGCGGTGGAATCCGTGAGCGTGGCGAGTGGTTACATTGGGCAAAGTTACGATGTCACATTGTACCAGAAGAATTGGCAAGCGAGGGCCGTGATGACGGATCCCTGCGATCTCGTCGGTAAAGGTGCATTAGCGTGGAGCGCCCGAGCGGATTGTCAGGCTGAATCATTCGGCGGTGGCTCGCTGTGGATTCCGATGTGGTCGGCGTGGTGCCGACACGGTTGGGGCACTCTCGGATATTCTTTCATCGGTGGTCTCGACCCATCCGCAAACAGAGCGACAGCCATGCGTCAGGTGAGTAAATCGCCCGATAACGGTGACGTAACCGCGGTGATTCCCACCGTGGCGTCTGCAAACGATGTCATCATTAGCGCGCCAATTCCACTAGCCTTCAAGGGGGAGCCGCCTGCATACTTGAATCCGGTGTCCAGGGTCAGCTGGGAGAACGCTCCAAAGGTGATTGAGGTGTACATTGAGCCGCAGACTGTTCGTTGGAATGAATACAGACGCGTCGTGAAACGAGGCGACTCATTGCAGATTCAATTATACACTGATCAGCCCGTAAAGGGTGTGCGCGCCTGGATGGGCAACGACGAAGCGCTTCCAGCGGCGACGCACGTGGAAGACCTACCGAGCGCCATGCACGTTGAACTTCCGGGACAGTCAGGCGTATCACGCGGGATGTCGATGAAGGCTTGGTTAGCGGGACGTGGTTTGCTCGCGCTCGAAACTGAACTGTACAACGATGGCGCCACGTTTACGGATGACAACGATTGGCTCGACTGGTTGATGCGCACGTCGTACAACTACCGTCAGCCCGTCCCGAATGTCCCGAATTATCCAAATGCGGCTGTCACGTGCGCGGGCTTCTGGGTCCAACGGGGCAAGACAGTTAACGGGAGGTTCACGGTGAGACGGCTGTGTCCAAACAGATATTACTTGCGCGTGAGCGCGTACGCAGCGCAATCTCCGACGTGCACTGACACGAACGATCGGGTGTACATTCCCGAGCCCGGCGCGTACAATCTCTGGTACGTCAACTTCAGATATCTGGCGAAGCATCAAATCGGTCTGAGCGATGGAGCGTTCCAAATCAAATGGCAGCTCCAAGACATGACTGGCGCGTGGTTGTCCAAAGAAACATCTACGAATTTCTTCGCAAACGCAGACATTTCGGCGGATGTCAATCACCTCACGAGCGCGCAGACTTACGCGGTCGGACCCGGGTTCGACCCGGCGGTAAGTTGTGGACGGAACACAGACACCGCGTACGATCAACCCGGATCCGCTCCGTGGGCTGTGCAAGACACGATAGCGCCGTCGTGCGCAGGCTCCACGAACTGTGCGAGCACCACCACTTTGCTCAGCGTCGTCAGTAGCGGCGGTCGTGCGTACCCAGGCGTGACGAACCCCACACCATCTCAGGTGGAATTCGTCGCTCTCGCTGGCGATATCGTCACGCTCGCCATCGAGTTCACGGAATACATTGCGAGTGGGCTGCACATTGTCCTGAACGACGTACTCCGCGTGCCAGCGACGAGCGTGAACGGCTACACGGCGACGTTCGCGTTCACGGTGTCGCAAGAACTCGCTAACGAAAATGCGTACTTGAACTACGCAGTGTACAACCTTCAAGACGTGCAGCAAGAGAACACAGCCACAGGTACTTTCAATACGGATGCGTTCTCGAATCAAAAGTTGCAATTGCAAGCCGCGAGCGAGACGGATGCGTTTGAGCTCAGCGGCGGAACTTGTAACGTGACGAGTAGCAACTCCGTGAGTCTGCGGCACGCCAAAGATGATGACATTGTCACGGTCAACTTGACGCTTCCGGCTCCCCCCTCTGGAGACGGGGCGATGGATATCGTGGAATCGAAAATTGCAGGAGCCGACGTTGTGGCGACGACTTCGTGTACGGCAAAAACGTGCTCCGTCGAGATGACACGCAGGGTGAGCAACGTATCGCCAGACTTCGTGGACGGAAACGTCGTTCCATGGACCCTGGTTGCGATCGCGATGCACTCTTGCTCGACGGACCGTAGTAAGGCCTGCATGACGCGCTTCAAGGTGACGTCTTGTTCGAGTACTGTCACGGTGGATTTCACTCCACCGTACTTGGTCTCCGTCGCGCTCAGCGAACCGACCACGAATAAATTGGCCGTTTTACACGGCGGAGATATCGCAGTTGACGTTCGGACGAGCGAAAAGATGGATTCTCTCACGTATTTCCTGTACACCAACGGTACGGAGTGTTCTCACGAACTCACGGCGTCGCCCGAGCGTATTGTTTCGTGGGACTTCTCGACGTTCGTCGGACGCAATACGCTGTCGCCCGCCCGCACGAATTCGACGGGCGCCAAGGCGCTCGAGTGCTTGCTGGAAATCATTTGTACCACGTTTGCCGGGACAGATATGGCAGGCCACGCTCTGACAAATCCGACCACTTGCCGAAACTTCTCCCCGACATCCGCTCCCAGTGACCCTGGTTGGTTCATGTTCAACAACGTGACCGATGGACCGTCCTTCCAGACATTAGAGGCACCGATCGGCTTGAATTGCATGGACAGCTCCGTCGACGTGTCCGCCTGCGCGCTGAGCCTTGCCTCCGCGACGCTTGAATACGGGAATTATATGCGGGCTAAAATTACCTCGGGCTATCCGATTGCCATCACCGATTTCGAGCTCGATGGCAAAAAAATGAGCGAAAGCGCGAGCGCTTCGTCGCCGTACACGAGCGACAATGCGTGGCGCATGGCGTGTCGTGATCAAGTTCGGGATGACTTGTGCGTGAAATACGCGACGGGCGACGCGTGTCGCACGTACCTGTGTCCGACGTGCGTCTACGCCGGCATGTGTGACTTCTCGTGCGGTTACTGCGATAGTCGCACAGGGTTCTCGAAGTCGCACACTATCACGCTCAAAACGACAGATTTGGGACTGGACGCCGATGTCGCGTCAAAGCCTCTCATCGCGCACTACGTCGTGAACCCAGCCATTTCACCCGCGGGCAGTATTGACACGACCAACGACCTCTCCAAGAATCTCACGTACACCGCGCCGGTAGCGTCAGACTCGTGCGCTGGTCGCTGCGGTGGCGCAGCAAATACGTGTGACTGTGATCCGACGTGCAAGTTACGAGGGACGTGCTGCGCGGACGCGGGTCACTGCTGCGCCGTCGGTACGCCCTCTTCAGGTGCGGAGAACGTCGACGGCGGTTGTCTGCGCCCGAACGCGGTCACTCTGACGACACCCACTACGGAATCATGGGGGGTGAACAACGCCGGCGTCAGAAAGAAGTACGTTAACAGATTCTCCACGATTTACATCAAATTGACGGCGAATAAACCCATCGACGTTCGATCTGTCCTCATCGGCGGGGTGACGGTGCCTCAGGCGGACATCGCGATCGAGTACGTCGCTCAGGCAAACTCTAGGACTTTCCTGAACGATGCGCTCGTGGCGTACTCAAGCACAAACGACGCTCTGTTCGCGACGAAAAGTGCCGACTATTTTTCGATCGTCAACGCACTTCCAGCCGCGGCTTACTCATGGGACGAGTCTGAATTTTCCAGGAAGTTCCCGGAGATTCACAGCACGCGCGTCGCTACAATTCGCATCTCCGGCGCCAGTCTGGTCCCACAACCCGACGGCGATCTTTCTTGGGAAGTGACGTACCACGAACGCTCAGGCGCACCGTTTTTCACTGACAACGCACAACTGAAGCTCACGGGTACGGGCCCGTACTGGCTCAATCCTCCTTGGATCACGAGCGTCTCATACTCGCTACTTACGAGTTCAGCGGAGTGTAATCTGACGACCCCGAGCGTGGGAGATGTGGTAGTACCTACCGTCAACGGTTTGACGGAGGTTTTGAGCGGGCATCAGCTTCGGACGGTGGTCACTTTCAGTAACAAAGTCGTAGTGCGCAAGTGGACCGTCGAGGGCGCGGAGACGAACTGTTACGGTACCTGCGCCAACCACGGCTTGTGCGTCCTCGATCCGCACATTTTACCACCGGACGAGCATGACGAGTCGGAGTACATCACGACTTGGACGAGCTGCCGCCCTTTCGACGAAAAAGAAATGGATATCCTTGAACCCCTCGGGTGCGGATTGCGAGAGTTTATTCGCGCTGTCGACAGAGTGGGGAATGTCGTCATGCGAGAAGAATGGAGCAACCAACATTGCTTCAGTCTTCCCACGCCAGTTCCGAGTAAATGTCTGGTCAAAGTTCGCGGTATCTCTACGTGCCAAGCGGGATACAGCGCGACTTACAAGAAGTTTGGACCCAAGTGCACCGCGTCCATCATTATCGAGTCAGACGGGCCGATAATGGAGCCGACGGTGCAGTACTACAACGTGACAGCTTATGCGAATTTCCCACACGCAGACTGCATGATCAGACCCACAATCGCGGGTTCTTCGTCATCGTCTGTTTGGACGCTCACGTGCGCTGGAACAGTGGCGGCGAGCTTACCGTACGGTAACTTGCAGTTGAACGTCTCGTCGGTGCGAGATATGACGGGGAACCCTTGCGGTTCGGGTACAGACAAGGACACGGATGATGGGTACAAAGGCCCTGACGTGGTCCCCATCTTCGTGGACAACAAGCCCCCCGAACCAACTCCAACGGTTCCGGCTAACTGTTTGCTAACTCCTAGTAGCGCGTCCGCCGTCACCATCACGTTCAACGAGCCATCGATGCGGCCGCGCTTCTTTGGATTCGGCGCCTCACTCGGCGCCGTGGTTCCCCAGACCGGCGCCGCCGCTGCAGGGTTTCACACAACTTGGGTCGTTCCCGTGTCGATTCCGATCACGTGGTCGGGCGGCAATATTCTACAATTCATCGTCACGGACGGCGAGGATGATGTTGGTAACGTGAACAGGAACTTGTACGGGAACCTCTATGACGCGAGTCGAACCAAGGTTACTACAAACGCCAACTGGATGAATCCCGTCACTGGAAACGTGAACTGTACTGTCAATGCCAACACCACGCGGGTAACGAGCGCGACGTGCGCGAACGCCGAACCGCGCGTTTTCAACAATAACACTGCCGTGACTGTTAATTTTACCACGAGTGTGGCTGTCGATTTCACGAACATGCCGGCTGATTGCGTACAAATCGCCGGGCAGTCTGCGAATGTCATCGATACAGGCAACGGTCCCACTGGGACCCACTGGGCAGCGACGGTCGCGAACGTCGGGAGAGCCTGCGATGGAGAGGTTCCCTTGAGCATCTGTGTGCTCACATCCATCGACGGAGTCGTCGGCACGACGACGGTGAACAAGTTTTTTGGTGCAGGCAGCAAGGCTTGTCTCATAGACAACACTGCCCCGGTGCTGCAATTGATAGACTTCACGAGCGATAACCCGTACGACTCAAAGTTGGCAATCGAAGGTGACGTCGTCACGCTGTACTTTGAGGCGAGCGAAATGATCACTGAACCGACCGTCAGCGTGCATGGGGTCGATCTTTCATCGTCAGATGTCGTCCCGATCGATTTAATTGGCCCGAGCAAGAGGCGTTTCCCGTCGTCTCGCCTTGTTGTTACGGCACCATCAATCGAGACGTACGCCATCGCGTGGAAGGCAACCTATACCGTCAACTCCAACACGCCCGTCGGACCGATCAAATGGAACGCAACAGGATTTCAAGATCGCGCAGGGAACAGTGGAGATCTCGCCAAGTGTGCCGACTGGAATCCGACAGCATGTTCAATTGTGTACAACGGCACGACGGCTGCACAACGCATTGTTGAGCCCAACATCGATTTTACTGGGAGCGTTCTTCAATCGTTCAGCAGTTTCTTGTCAACGTCTCCGAGTGGGAACGTGAAGACGCTGTTTTCGTGCGACTCGAACGTGTCGGCGACCTCGCTGTCCGCGGCAAGCTTGGCTTCGCTGCAAACAGACCTGGTTCGGCACGATGTCGTCGCCGGCAGCGTGTTTCAACACCACCTCATGTCCGCTCAAGATTTCTGGTGGCAAAGAGGCGGCGTCTGCGGCGCTGCAAACGGCCTCATGTGTAGACATACGTGTAGCCGATGCAACGTCGGCGACGTCATCGTGTACGGTGGCCAGACAAATCTCACCGTTGCGAACAGAACAGAAACCGAGACGGCAGTTCCCGGAGACCAGTGCCCTTCAGGTGTCGGTGTTTGCATGTGTAACCCGACGCTCGGTGACCAGTCGCAGGCCACCTATCTGTTGAGTACCACATCTCGTGATCTCGTATCCAAACCCACCGTCAAATTCACGGATTCCAAGAACAACTCGTACATCGTCCCGGCGGATTACATCACTCCTGTGAATCCGGTTTTATGGCCCGCGGTTCCAACTTTCCCGGCCTCTTGTCTTCAAGACTCTGGATTCCGCGATGGAGTGTGTGACCCAACGCCTAATAATCGTGTCGGTTGCTGGGATGGTGGCGACTGCTGCTTGGATACATGCCGTGAAGTCTTCAGCGATCCGGCGTACTGTCAACAGCAAGATTGCCAAGACCACGCGCTCAACCCGACTACTGGAAGGCCAGGTCCGGGATTTTGGTCGACGTACAACTCCAAATCCCTCGTAGCTCGCCAACTCTCAGTCGAATGGCGGGTGAGCTTCACGGTGGACAGTACAGTACCTCTCGTGGATGGTCCAATTCAGGGGACAGCGTGCTGCATGGAGGATAAGAGCGGAAACGATGTGTTGAGCGCTACGCCTGGCACCTTTGTTCTTGGATCTCCTTGCTTGAACGCGACCATGCGGCGTGATACAAATTGCCTGAAAGCAGCTACTTTGACGGCGGATAACGGAATGTTTGTCATCAAGGAGAACGAGCCGGTGACTCTCAAGTTGGATTTCGATGGTGAACCGCGAGGTAATCCGAGTTGTACCATCGGTGGTGTGCCCGTCACCATGATCAAATCTACGCCTTCGACGTACGATGTCACGACGTGGTACAGCAATACAACAGATTCGGTGTCAGCGACTTATGCCGCCATCGCACAACGCATCAATGACGCTGAAGAGCAGAAACGCCGTCACAGTCTGCTTCCAAATCTTTTCGAGCTGAATCTTTTCCCGAACTGTTCCCGCGGGGTGACCATTCCATTCGAGTGTACGATCACTGACTGCGGAGGAGTGCAACTGACGATTACGGACGCGTCCGATCGTACGCCGGACGTGTGCTTCGATTACGTGCGCCCGGACGCAACAACTATCTCTCAGCGCAGTAACAACACGTGCAGTCCATTCCACGCCAAGGATGGGGATCACATCACGCTCGATTACTTCATGGACTCTAACGTGACGCTTCCCGACTTGGCAACGCTGGCGAACGAAAATTGCACTTTCGTGAACGCAATCAACGGCACTAACGTCTTTTCATGTTCCGTTGTCGTGTCCCCGACGACTCCAGAGGGAGAGGCACAATTTCGCCTCGAAGGTATTCGTAGCTCAGATCCTGCCTATTTGGACGCAGTCAACGCGACTTACACGGAACTCAAGTCGGTCTCACCGACTGGTAACGTGGTACTCGGCGGCCAACGCGTAATCGTTGACCGAACTCCTCCTCTGTACCAATCATTGGATATGTACAGCGATGACTGGAACAATCAAACGTGTCATGTCGAATGCACGGCGCGTGTCGCTATTTCCTCTGATGAGGATTTGCGCTCGTGCAACGTAACCATTGGAGGACTGGCCGCGATAGTGACTGGCACAGGCTCGGACCGCTTGGCAGAGGTGAACATCACTGCAGCCAGCGGAATAAGTCCGGGAGCGATAAATTTCACCGTCACATGCGATGATCTCGCGTGCAACTCGAAGACGAATTCTTCAAGTGGTCTCATCTATTCCTCGTCGCGTACACAGCCACTTAACGTGACATTCTGGAGCGACAGACCCGGACATCGTGAAGTCGCCAACGAATTCGATTGTTTCGTACTGGAGATGTGGTTCTTGGATCCTGTAAAGCTTACAAGCGTCACCATTGGGAACATCACGGACCGAGCTCTGAGCGAATGGAATCTCACCACGACGAATGGCGTAACAGTGGTTCAGACACAGCCATATTCGTACTTCAGGGCTTCACACTGCATAAACAACGAGACGAGCGTTTGGGGCACGGAAGACTGGCCCGTGGTGCCATGGAACTTCACGTACAACTACAACGACATCGATTATTCGTGGAACACGACGCAAGTCATCCCGTTGACTGTTCGACTGGATCTGGAACCTCCAAAGGCAGACTACGTGTACGCGTTCACCTCAGGTAATTTTGATCCTTCAGCCGGTCTCGGCGACGCGCTATACTTAGATATCAGAGCAAGCGAACCTGTCGTGATGCCAACGGTGACGTTTGGAGATCTAGCCCTCAATGCCACATTAGTTCATCAAACTGGTCCATCGAGCGAATGGCGGGCGGGTCCGTACTTCGTCATGAACACGACGGACGATCCAAACGTCATCAATGACGTCAACGGCTGTTTCTTATTCACTGTTACGCTGAGGGATTACGTTGATCACGTGTCGTCGCTCTACAGCGATCAAGTGAACGCAACCGGTTCTGCCGATTGCCCGACAAAACGAGTGGACATTACTCGTTCCCCACCAACCATTGTGTGGTTGCAGACGGAGTACGTCTCCTCCCGTAACGTAAATTTCACTTTCGCCGTCAACTCTCTGGGTAACTTGAGCTGGGTCGTTCTGCCGAGAGGTTCAGCGGAGCCAACACCGTTGCAAGTTCAGGCGGGAAGTGGTAGTGGTAATGTCGCACCCGCGGTGTCAGCGCCGAACGGGTACGGACAGCAAGCGTACCTTGGTTCGTCCACGCCCTCACCGGGATACGGTGCTGGTGGTAAAGGTCAAGACGAGGTTGATATATCATCGCTTGATCCAGCGACGTACTATGACATTTGGTTTGTGCCTTTCGACAAGTTCGGTAATCACGAACCGCAAGCACAGAGTCGGTGGATTCGAACAATCGGTCTCGACATGCTCCTCACCTCTCTCGAGGTGCAAGAGGGTGGATACACCGACGTCATTCACGTGAAACTCACGCAAGCGCCCGTCGCGGACGTCAGTATCTACATATTCGAGGTCAGTGGAGCCGGAAACGTCCAACTCGTCGATCAGCAGCTCAGCAGCTCGTCGTACGTCTCGACATTGACGATCACTTTCACGCCGTTGGACTGGGATATCGCACAGGAGGTCGGAGTTCGAGCCGTCGATGATATTTACGTCGAGGGAACGCATCAAGAAACTCTCAGGTTTGACACGACGAGCCTCGATGCTCGATACGCCTCGCTCCCGGTGGTGAATCGCGTGGTGAACATCGCGGATAACGACGATTGTGGGGTCGTGATCTATGATCCTACGAACCGACCCTTGGAGCGCACTCTTTCGTGCAGTGCGAATCAAATTATCGCGCTGTTGAATTATTCTATTACAGAAGCGGGTACGGCCTACGCGGACGTGTACTTGCAGGCTGCCGTCCGCGGCGACGACGTGCGTGTCACGTTTACTAGCACAGATCTGACATGGTTAGCCGCACCGTTGGCAGCCACGCTCACGTACAACGAGACCAACTACGACTTGGCTCAACGTCTGGCGATCGTTCCAGTCAGCTCGTGCAAGGCTGATCTCGATAGATATGTGAACATCTCAGTGACCGTGAGCTCTGCGAGCCAGTGCAATGGGCTCGTGGTTCCGAATATTCCAGTGTACATCGAGGACTTACAGGAAGTCGGATTGGAGTTCAACAAGGAACAAATCACTGGTGTGCCAGGTGTCTACGATTTCACGATGTCGTTAACATCGCAACCAGATTCAGATGTACAAGTTGATTTGAGTACGATATTGGTGGCTTCAGTTCCCGGATCTCAGTTCACCGGGTCTGCCAAGTTTGATTGCGGTGGGCAAGGATCGACCTGGACATTCCTCGCAACGGATTGTCGCGTACCGGTGACGTGCTCGGTCGAACTTATTGGTGACAACGCGAGGTGCGGAGACTTCACACTGTCGGTGGTGTCCACTGTCACGTCTTCGGACAGCTCGTATAATGGTATCTCGAGCAACAAGCCGCTCTCTCTCACCGTTCTTATGTCCCCGAGGACCGTTGGCTGGTACATTCGTGATTTGCAGGGGGCTTTCCTGCGCACTCCTCCGAATGCTCCAAACGGCACTCTTCCGCTGAGCCCGCACAAGTTGCAGGAGGAAGTGGCAACACTCACTTACAGGATAACACCGATAGTGCCTCCGTGCAAGGATGTGAAGCTGCGTCCCTTTGTGCCAGACACAGAGTACGACAGGTACGCCGAAATTACGCCTCGCGAGATTACGTTCCTAGCTGGATCGACCAGCGCCCAGAGCGTTTATGTGGATTTCCCGCGGAACTACATAGTACCTGCAAACGCCGACGTTGTTGAAATTTGGCACGATGTCATTTACAGCACAGGCGACCCGGATTACGTGGCGCTGAGCCCGAATGGCGGGGGAAGCTCGCTACCAATTGAGATTGTCGAGTACGATGTCGCTGGTTTGCTGCTTGGAAACGGGGCGATGGATACTGTTCTCATAGACGAGCCATGCTCTAACGCCGTGACGACGCAAGTTTCTTCCTTGGGATTCACGCTGAGTAGCGCACCCACAGCAGATGTCGTCGTCTCTTTCAGTGAAATGGACTACAACGCCACGAACAACACTTTGTTTACGCAGTACGATCCAGTGAATGAACATCTCGTCTTGGGGACGACGTCTCTGACGTTCACGCCACTCAACTGGAACATCCCACAGCCAGTAATGGTGTCTGCCCTCAGCTGGCCCAACATCTTGCAGTCTCGCACGGCGTACGTCTGTGCCGATACGAGCTCCTCTGATTTAGTGTACCAAGCGCTCAATCAGACGTGTTACCCTGTGCACATTTGTGACTGCGACGGGCCGTGTGGAACACTCCAACTCGGCAATCATACGTGCACATTTCCGACCCCGACCGTGGTGTCGCCCACGAACATCACCTTCCCGCAGAATTACCTGCAACTGTCGACGTGCTTCAACATCACGGCAGACTGTAACGGCACGTACGTTCCGACGTCTTCATATCCAAGTTTGAACAGTGCGGGCCACGGTTGGCTTGATTTGTACTTCACGACGCTTCCAACATCGGACATTTACAACGATGTGAACAAGGTACAACTTTTGCGATATTGGCCGCTCACAGTCGGAGATGGTTGGTCCATTCCAAACAACTCGAGTTTACGGGAGATCGCACAGGGCGTACAAGCTCAGGTCAACGAGCTGGGAACGTACTGCCTCGGCACCGCCGGGTCGGCTTTCGTGATTGACAACATAAGAAATGCCGGGCTTTACAAAGAAAAAGACCCGCCGAAAAACCTTTTCGCAAATTCCTTTGAAATCTTACCTGCGGGGAATAACACGATTGACACCGAGATGTACTATCTCGACTTGACAGTTCTCGTGGGACAATCGCCTGAGACGGATTACTACGGACTGAACTGTACCGATGGAGGTAACTGGACAGATCCCGGGCGCGGTTGCCATAACGACACTGGAACGTGGCAGTACGACCCCCCTGGCTGTGAAGTCAAGCCGGGCATTCAAGGATATTTTAACAACTTGACGCAAATCATACGATTTACAAACATTGCGTTTCTGGACAGGGATAACAACTGTGATCAACTGCGGAGACGTCGATTGTTGAGCACCGAAAATGGGCTCGCTCACATGGATCTCTATCCCACCCGAATACCTCGGAGAAATCTGTTGGCGTATCCAAACGTGACGAATACGACGCAGGATTTGATGTCGGCGGTGAATGAAATTACATTCACTGACACGAATCTGAATCCAGACGGAAGCCCGAGGAAGATGACGACGCGTATCGTGGATCAATTCGGAGCAATCGTGGAAGGACCGCTTTTGATCATCGACACCGAAGGCACGAATGATCCTCCGATCATCGACATTGATCTGCCGATCTTGTACACAGAGAAGGAACAGTTGGAGATCGACGCACCTCTCCAGGCATTCGATGTCGACACGGTGAACTGGACCGAGTGTACGATCGTCATTCGTGCGCTCGGGCCTACTGATGACCCATTAGTACCGACAGTGCCCATGCCAGGAGATACTCTGACGTACAACGCGACCGCTCTCATCAACAAGTACATAAATTACAACACGTCTATGCCTCCAGGTCTCGTGGACATCACCGCTCAGTCCTCCGACGCATCGAGCATAAAGCTGTCCGGCATCGCACAGCCGGCGGCGTACTTGCGCGCGATGCAAAGCATTGTTCTAAGTAACATGGGACCAGCGATGTCAGATGTTGATCGGTACATCCGCTTCTGCTGTAACGACGGGGAGACACAAAATAACATAGGTTGCGGATTGAACAGAGTCATCATGACGCCAGTCAACGACCCTCCTACGGCGCAAGACCAGACTTTCCAGCTCCGCAATCCTCGCATTGATACATTGACAGATGCGCAACTAACGGGCGGCGATCCTGAAAACGATGCCATCACGTATAACATCTCATGTGAGCCGTCCAAAGGCAAACTTACGCTCAATGCTGCCACTGGTATGTTCGACTACACACCGTTCCCAAACATGGTTGGAAACGACCGATTTGTGTATTTCACTTGGGACACGTATCAACCAGCGAGAGTCCTACCACGCCCTCTGCAATCGCCGTTCAGAACGGTGGAGATTCTCGTTGGTAACGGCAACAATGATCCGGTGGCAAAAGATGGCTGCATCGAAGTGTGGGAAAATTCGCCGAAGAACTTCACGTTCAACGCGACGGATGTTGATTCGACGAATCCTCCGGTTAATAACGACGACATTATCCGGTATCACATTGTCGAAGAACCAGAGCTGAACCCAGCCGGCATCACACTGCGAAACACAGGTATCACCGGGGGTAAACGATTCTCGGAGTATCCGACGTTTGAGTACGCCGCGTACTCTGGATCTGCCATCGTACAGCGCGTGAGAGAAAAGATGGCGAGCTCCGGGTCGAATTCCTTCACTGGCGTGGCACAAACTCAGCTCCCTGGCTACAACGTGACATCATGGAAGTTTATGGTTACTGATATTTCAGGACGTGTCTCTAACGTGGCGAGCATCTGCGTGACGCTTCGTCTCCTCTCGGAGACGAATACTGCACCGACCGCAACTCCGATAACTCTGGAGACTGATGAGAACGTGCCAGTGGATGCTACTTTTGACTCAGACGACAATGAGAGCAACGATGCTTTAAGGCACACTCTTTCAATTATTGGCACCCTCGGTACACCGAGCTTGGTTGGGCTCGCTGCCAATCCATACAGTAAGAACTTCCGCTACGATCCTTTCCCATTCTACTACGGGACTGACGTGTTTTATTATGACGTCACCGATCCGCATGGCGCCACCTCAGGCAACACGCTTGTTTCTGTGAAGATCAATGAGATCCCTCAGCCCCCTCAAGGCGCATGCGGACCGCATTCTACGCTCAAGTATTCTATAAACCCGCTATTCAATTTAAAGCAGCGCGCGGCGGAGTCATCCATGTTGCAGGGCTACAATCTCATCAAGGCCGCGACACTTCAGTACAAGCAGAATCCGGAGCGACAGTTGGATTTGCAGTTCTATCAATTCGATCCCTTTATCAATGATCTGGCGAAATTCGACGCCGTAATTGACGACGAGAACGTCTTCTTATCGTGCGGGTCGTCCAAGACTTCAACTCCGCAGTCCATGTATCACGATGAAATCAAGGCTGTGGCGCTTTTAGCGTACGACGTCGATCAAGACGTAAACAACACCATTCGTTACGTCTTGAGCGAGTTGCCGACGATCGCCTCGTCGGATCCAGCGAGAGGGGCTGCTGGATACGCCGGTACCCTTTACAAGTACGTCGCGCCTACCGGTACTTTCTTCAATTCGACAAATCAGACCGTGTACCAGTACACATCTGCATCCGTCGCCGGGCTTACTCCGTTAGCGGTCGGGGATGTCATCGGAGATGCGATCAACGGCGCAGTGCTGGTGATTTTCGAGCCGAGGGAGTACGTGCACGGTCCGGTGACGTTCAAGTGGCGCGCGAACGATACGAGCATCACGCCGAACGCACAAGGAACCGACGTTTCGATGACCATCAACACCTTGTGCCGCGGCGGCGAGAGGATCAACGGTGTCCACGGCGAGACGTGCGAGTTGTGTCCTGCGGGCACATTCAACTCAGCCGGCATTCCTGATCAACAGACGTGTGTGCCATGTCCTGCGGGGAGTTACATCGGCTTGCAAGGGCAAACAGAGTGCCGTCCATGTCCTTCAGATACGTATTCCGACGTCTCTGGCGCGTCAAAGTGCACAGATTGTCCGATAAACAAGCGATCGACGTCAGGGAGCGACGACAACTCAGATTGTCTCTGCGACATCGGTTTTGTCGTGTTGAACAAGTTGAATACAACGGATTGCTTGCGTTGTGCTCTTGATCGCGTCAAGTGTACCGAGTTCGGTCAGTATCTACCGCTCCCGTACGATGGCTTCTGGCAAGATCCAAATAACGGAGCTCGAAATCTAACGTGCATTCCGGGAGTTGCGTGCGTCGAAAAATTCAGCAAGGATGCAGTTCGCGCTGCGTTGTGCGCGCAGCCTCGATTTTATTCAAACGAAACTTCTGATCCAGCTTACCAAGGCGAAGGGTGCAGAGAATGCGCACCAGATCACTATCGCTACGCAGGATTCTGTGAAGCGTGTGATAAAGTGCCGGCAGTTCGAATCTTCTTCATCTTGCTCGGCTACTGTGCCGTGCTCTACGTCATTTTTGAGCTCGCCACTCACAGAGCTATTCCTGCGTTGACGATTTTACTCACGTTCACGCAAATCACTGCGCAGATGCAATATTTCGAGATTCCATGGCCGAAACCTTTGGCTCGGTGGATGCAAGTCGCATCGTTAGCTTGTGCAGATCTGCAACTGCTTGGCTTCGATTGCATCGCGAGTAGCTTTGACTACATTCAGCGCTTCACGGTGACGATTTTCGCTCCGTTTTACTGGTTCTGTATCATCGTCATCGCCGTCATTTTCCGCTGTTGGAGGGACATCGTGAAGCAAGCGTACTTGGGAGTTCGCAAGCGTAAGTTAGCGGAGCGGAGACGAAAGCTATTGGAGTTTGATGTCGACGGGAAACGCTGGACTAAGCTGGCGATGGAGCGCGATGGGTTGCCGTTTGATCGTCCGGACCTGAAGGGTAAGGGCGATGACTACACAGTCCTGGAGAAACACTTGTACGGTAACGCGCATGACGAAACGCTTAGAAAGCGTGCGTACCACGAGACGGTCAAAGACGCGGTCAAGTTGGACTTGGAAGACAAGAAGGGCGCTTTGAACGACGCTGAAAAGGATACGACGCGCAAACTGCTACAAACTCAACGCGAAATCAAAGAGTTGCAGGAACAGCGAAGAAAGAGTCACGCGATCATTCGAGCAAACGTCAACCGCGCGATTCCATCCGTCATCATCTGTTTCTGGTGGGGTTACATGCTCCTGGCCCGCACCACCATCGAGTTCTTCGAGTGCAAAACTAACACAGAGCAAGCGCTCTTAGTGGCTGATCCCCGCGTCGTGTGCAACCAAGGTGATCATCTGGTGTGGAAGCCGTTCGCGCTCTTCGCATTGATCGTGTATCCGTTTGGTTTGTTCTTCGCCGCACTGTTCTGGCTGTGGTTTCACCGCTCCAACTCAAAGGTGAGAGCTCGCGTGCACGTCATCGCGAGCAAAGCTTCGGGCGTTGATGACGACCTCGAAAAGAAAATTACGAGGTTCAGCGAGCGTTACGGCATGATGTATTCATCTCTCCGTCCTAGCTTCTACCTTTGGATCTGTTTCGATTTGGGTAAGAAGCTCACAGTTGTTGCAGTAAAGGTACTCTTCCCGAATCGAACGCTTCTGCAGTCATTCTGTACGATGGTACTTTTCGTCATGTATGGCATCTTGTCCACGCGAAATCCTTACGTGAGCACGCAGTTAAATATCGCCGAGATATCGGCAACATTCATGAACTGCCTCACTCTCATTGCGGGTTTCTTTTTCCAACTTGGTATCATGAATGATGCTTCGGAGCAAATCGCTACGTACGTGTTAATGATAGGTTTGAGTGTCACGACGGCAATTCTGGTTTTCATTGTGGTGATAGAGTTTCTCCCATGGATGAAGCGTTTGATGTTCTTGATCAAGTACAACCAGCAGCGAGACATGGCCACACCTGATAAGGTTGGTACGCACGAGAGCGGTCCGCAGGGCAATTCGTGTTACATGTTCCCCTCCGATTCGAGGCTTCGATACCTGTGTTGGCGCGCGTATCGTCATCCGCTTTTTGAGCGCGTCGTCTTCCTCTGCGTCTGCATGAGTCTCTGCTCTGTGCTCGCTGAAGTCATTCTGTACGAAGAAAGTTTCGTATCAGACGCCTACACAAGAATTGTCTGGTTCGATTCTTTCATAAACTGGACGTTTGTTGCAGAGGCTGCGATAAAAATCATCGCAATGGGCTTCATCCTTGGTGACGGCGCGTACCTTCGTGACACTTACAACTGTCTCGACTTTTTCGTTATCATGCTGCAAATGCTTCTCTTCATCGTGAACGTCACGGCGAGTGTGGCTGGTATGAGGACTTTTAGATTCGCCAGGTATCTACGCCTCGCGCGTTTGAGATACATTCGACTCTTCAAGAAGTTTATTGCTTTCAAAGCGCTGCGCGGAGAAAGGTTGCAGTTGCTCATTCTCGAGGCGAAAGCCAAAGACCCGCCGGAGATGGTTGAGACCATCGAGCGTGCTCGTGTGATCTTCGAGCCGAGAACAGCCGAGATTGTGGAGTACCACTTGCGCGTTCTCGAGCCAGAGGTTCTGCGTCTCGCGCGCGGTCTCATCGATGAGATTTATTTTGAAAAGTTCGATTCGAAGTTGGTGGCTCTGTATGAATCTCAGACGGACCCCATCGAGCAAACGATACAAAAGAAATACCGGGATATCGTGTACGAGTGGCTTGCGGTCGTCGCGGAACCCGGGCAGAAGCGAACTTTTTTGAACACGCTTCGAAACATTCGAGATGTGGCGCTTGAACTCGGACCGCAGGGCATCGCGGATGAGATGCTTTATCAGCGTTACGATTTGGGCGAAATCATGAACACCGACCCCTATGAGGTTCCGCCGGGCATGAAAATGGACACCAGAGAGTATAAACGAAACGTGGCCAAGGATGCGAGGTCATTCACGAGCACAAAGGCGATCATCGACAGACAGTTTGCCGCGTTCCAAGCACAGATGCAGAGCGACGATCAAGTCGAGGATGCCCTCAACGCGCTTCCCGTCCACTCGGTGGACGAAGACAAGGTGCTCTCGAGAGTGCGCGACGAAGCGGCCCGGGTGAGACGCCGAAACCGCAAATACGATGACGACGAGGCGTTGGCGCTCATCACCAAAAACCTTGCATCTCTGTCGCCCGCTCAGAACGAGCCCGATGAACCCGAGGACGCCTCGGCGGGCGCGGTGAAATCCAAGGGTGCCCTCGCTCGCTTTAAGCGAGCGTAGAACGAGCGGTGATCGCAAAAAAAAATTACCAGCGTCATCGCTCGCGACCCGCGCGCGACCCGACGGCGCGCTTAGCTTTTAAAAATGTTAGACTTAACAGTCGCTTCACGCGCCGCCTCTCGCCGCGATGTCCCATGTCCCCGCCCACCTCCGCTCGAGCGCACGTCCATCTCGCGCGACACGCGCGCGAGCGCCCCAGCGACGTCGCGTGCGTCGACATCGCGCTCGATGACGCCGCGCACGCGCGCACGCGGAGCCCCGTGTGCTGGCTCGAGCTCAGCGCGCGCGTCGACGCCCTCGCGGGGAGACTCTCACGCCGAGGCGGTCGCGTCCTGAGCGCGTGCGCGGGCGGCACGGAGGCCCTCGTGTGCTTACTCGCGTGCGGAAAGGTCGGACGCGCGATCGTGAGCGTGGACGCGCGCGCGTGGCCGGTGGAGCGCGTCGCGGCGGCGGCGGCGGCGACGGGCGCGACGACGACGGCGCTGACGGATGGATCGGACGACGGCGTCGTCGACGTCCTACGACGGGTGATGGATGACGACGTGGACGTTATCGATGTCAACGCGCCGTCGAGTACGGCGTCGACGTCGGGACGCGACGACGATCGGATGGCGGAGTCGGACGCGGATGAGTGGTTCGTGTCGTTCACGTCGGGGACGACTGGGGGAGGGTTGAAAGCGATCGCGAACACGCACGCGCGAGCGATGGCGTACGGCGCGGCGAAGGCGCGCGTGGAGGAGTTATCTGAGAACTCGCGGGTGTGCTTGGCGTCGAACGCGACGTTTGATTTATATCCGGGCGACGTCGCCGCGGCGATGCTAAGCGGAAGCGCCGTGGTTGTCGCGTCGCGAGAGGTGATGCAGCGCGATCTAGCACGCGTGCTCACCCTCGGTGATGTCACGCACGTGTGCTGCACGCCGACTATATTTTCACTCAATCGCGCTATGCCCGAGGAGCTCCCGAAACTGCGGTGCGTGTCGCTCGCGGGTGAAAAAATGTCGCTTCAGACGCTCGAGCGGTGGGCCCCAGCGGTGAGCTTGTACAATGTCTACGGGGCCACCGAGACGACGGTGGTGCAGACGTACGCGCGTATGCGCGGTGTAGATGACGATCCCAGCCGGGCGGGCGTGGCGTACGAGAAGTTTGCTTTCGTGCGCATCGTCGAGCGATTCGAGCCGAATGCCTCGGGTGTGGCGGCGTTTGCGAGCGAGCCGGGATTCGTCGGTGAGATCGCCATCGGCGGTCCGTGCGTGTGCGACGGGTACGAGAACGATCGCGAGCGCACCAATGCGATGTTTGTCTCATCGCCGCTCGGACGTGTCTACCTTACGGGCGACAGAGGGAGCATCGACGCATCTGGTGATTTGTTTCTCTGCGGACGAAACGATAGACAGGTGAAAATTCGTGGACATCGAATGGAGCTGGATGATATCGAGAGCGTCGCACGGTCGTTTCCAGAGCTCGCCGATGATGCTGTGGTATTTTACGAGGACGGCGTGCTCACGGCGCATGTGCGGATCTCATCGCCAAGGTATCGCGCCGAGGATGCGGATTTATACTCCTTCGCGCTCGAACGCGTCGTCGAGCGCCGTTTGCCCGCGTACGCGGTCCCGAGGCGAATCGTTTTGATACCGCGAGACGAGTGGCCCTTGACGTCGAGCGGGAAGACGAATCGACCGTTACTCAAAAGTTGGCTCGAGAGCGGACGCACATTGGTTTTTCGCCCGGAGCGAACGCCACCTGAGCCCGGATTGGAAACCATACTCGCCGAGGCGTGGGCTCGGGCGCTCGGTTTCAGCGAAGACGGCGGTATTTCGGGTGTGGGTGCTTTAGACGCGTTCGATGCGCTCGGTGGGAACTCCATTAACGTGCTGGCCGTTTCGAGAGCGCTCGAGGGCGACGCGAGGCTTGCGTTTTCGACCGAGTCATCGAACTCAAGTCGACCGCGCGATGAGAACCATGTTACCGGTCTTCACGTCGGCGAGGCCGCCGCTCTGTTACGCCAGAGCGGCGATGAGCCCGCGGCGTGCGCTTTCGGTCACGTCGATGGCCCATTTGCACCTTGCGAGATATTAGCCAGACCGGTGCTCAGGGATTACGCGGCGTATTTGCGATCGCGCGGCGTCGACGTTTGCGGCTGGTGCTCGGCATCAGCGGCAGCCATTGATCTCGCGCCCGTCGCGAGCCGTCGTCTTCTCGCCGCGTGTGGACGCGGCGTAGCGCCCGTCGTCAGCGCACTTTTGTCATGTGGCGTCCAGGCGACCGCTCGATGTCTCGGAGCCGCCGCGGCGAGCTCGTCCGAAGACGCCGACATTGTCGTCAATGCGATCCTCGAGCGCGGCGGCGTCGATATCGCGATTGAAGCATCGAATGCGGGCACACTTGCGACGCACATCGCCGCCGCTCGAGGTCACGCGAGTATCCTTATCGCACTTCTTAAATTCGGCGCCCCTCCTGGGGCGAGGGATGCCGATAAGCAGACGATTTTACATCTCGCAGTGCGAGGCGGCGACGCAGAGACGATTTTCGTCGCAGCTAAAGCGTGCAAACAGTTAAGGACGCGTAAGGGTGGATTAGAGGCGTGGGATCGATGGAAACGCACTGCTGCGGCTTGGGCGCTTCTTGCAGGCGACGCTCAGGCTCTGGCCATCCTGCGAGACGCCGGAGCGGAGCTCACCTCGCTCGAGGCGGATGTCGGCTCTCGATGGGTGCACGGAACGTTGAGCGCGAAGAGCAAAGTACAGATGGCGAACAGACCAGAACGCAAACGAGCTGCGGAGCGAGACGTCATGAGGACGCTGATCGATCGTCTGGATGACGACGATGATGAGAGGCGCGCGGCGGCGGGAGCGATTAGAGAGCTCGTGTGCGCAAATGCTGAGAACCGAGCGAGCGCGCTCGTTTTGGGCGCTGTGCCGAAACTCTGTGCGCTCATTCGGAAAGTGCGATGCTTGGACGCCATGGGAGCGTTGCGAAATCTCGCGTCACATACGGCGAGCGCGATCGAAGCCGGGAACCACGGCGCGATGGAGGCGCTCGGAGACATCATTCGTGACGTCGCCAGTGATGAGGACAAGCGCGTGATGTACGTAGCCGCAAGCGCGATGCGCGCGCTCGCGTTCAAATGCGACGCAAACGCCGAGCGTCTCGCTCGAGCCAGCGACGTGGCGGAAATAGTCGCTCGGATGTGCGATGGAATGAAACTATGAACAGTAGATGAGGTCATTTAGCGGCGGCCTATGAGCACTGTTACAACAAAACAATCTTTCTAGGTACCTACGTGTATGATGAGAGTCTCATGAGCAAATTTGCGCGCGCGTTTGAAGCAGCACGATGCGGTCACCGACGATGGCGCCTTCGATATCTTGTGGTCCCCCTCTGCTCTCTGCAATCTTTCGCGCGATAGCGGCGACGCGTTTGATCACAGATTCGCGCGCCACCGCGTCCCACACTATGTGCGACGACGCGTAGTCGACCACGCGTTCCTCGGTGGGCTCGGCGGTGATGCTGTCGTACAGACCGGCACCGGCGAAATCCTCCAAATCCTCGCCGTTGGAATCGCTTCTAGCGATTATAGTTCCGCCGGATGGCGCATAATGACCGTAGAGCTTGCTTGGTAGCGAGCGCACGGTGATTGCACCCGTGGACTTACTCATGGTGAAACTGAGCGCGCTGCCAGCTGCGTTCCCGACGAGGGTCTCCCCGAGTCCGACGCAAATTTCTCCAAAAATTTCATCCGAGTCGCCTGTGATTGGATTTGCCGTGTGCACGACGAACGCGAGCTCGGCGTCGACGAGTTCCATGAGCAGCACTGCGACGTTTAAATCTTCATCGGGAATTCCGCATGCTTTTCGGGACAGCCACGCGCGCTCGGTCCACTTGGATGCCCAGACGCCGCAGACGGCGTCCCACAGGCGCTCCATTTCCACGTTTGACGACAAGCTCGTAGCAGCGTCATGGAGCGCGGCTTCCAACCCGCTCGGGCACAAGAGGCGACTGGAGATGATATTT
The DNA here is from genome assembly GCF_000214015.3 of Ostreococcus tauri. Taxonomy (NCBI): domain Eukaryota; kingdom Viridiplantae; phylum Chlorophyta; class Mamiellophyceae; order Mamiellales; family Bathycoccaceae; genus Ostreococcus; species Ostreococcus tauri. The sequence continues at coordinate 410,967 of NC_014441.2, forward strand.
CTGGCGTCTTCGAGCGCTTCGCGTCGTGCGGTCGCGCTCGTCGCGGCGTTGATTGCAGCGACGGCGATTTCAAGGGACAATCGAGTCTCGTCGTCCTCAGCAAGCACTCGCTCGAATGTGCCGAATGGAAGCGCAAAAGATCCCGGAACGTCGACGTGAGCGACGTTCATCGCCGCGAGCTCTTTCGCCATGTCTTCCAAGCTGTTGCTCTTACCTCCCACGACGTCGCGATCGTACGCACTCGGCGCGATCAACCACTCTTCCGAAGGCTTATACGGAGCGATGGAAATCTTCGGCGAGTCGACGTCGGCGGCGGCTCGAGACGTCGTCGCTTCGGTGACGTTGGCTATCTCCATCTTCAAATCTTCTCCCGAGACGACGACGCGAACGTTTGAGCCAGTCATTTCGAGCACGGCGCCCCAGAGGGCGTCGTCGGAGACGCTTGCGAGGAGAACATTCGTATTCCTGGCGCGAATGGCAATATGACTGAGCAAATCCACCGGCGCCCTGGTGACGACGGCTCGAACACCCGTGGGGATGTCCTCGAGCCCTCCGAGCGTTTCGGTGAGACAAACAATCGGTTGGGACGAAAAGTCTTCACCCTGAATTTCGCTGAGCGTCTCAATCTTCGCCGTCCCCGCGAACGCCTCGAGCGAGGCGTCGCCGACGCTGACGATTTGCCACGGCGATCGACCGGCAGCGTTGCGAACGATCGGCCGAAGTCTGGAGATCAACTGAGAGACAACGAAGAGACTGTGCGAGCGCACGTTTTCTTCACCAAAGTTGATCAGATACTTGGAATCCGTCTTTGTGGACTTTGACGCGATGACGTTTGCGGCGCTCTGCGTCGCTCGGCACACAAAGTCCATGTCGCCCTCCATGGCGAGCGCTGTAAAATCGAGGGCGGCGTCCATGGTCTTCGACCACTCCTCGGTCCAACGCTCGCCGCCCATGGAGCGCTGCACGAAGGTGAGCGCGCTCGCGATTCTCGGCGACTCGTTCGTGAGCGCCACGTTCGTGAGCGACAGCTCAAGGAGCGAGAGCAAATCGTCCGATGACATCGCTCCGTGGTCTATCGCCTCCACTTTGGTTCGGAAAAACTTCTCCAACGACGCGTCGAGCATGACGACGTCGCGATTCGGGTTGTCGTGCTGCCAGACGTCGAGGAGTCGCTTGCGAATCTCTACAATTTTTCCCGGCACCCACCACGCGTCACGATTTCGCAGTAAGTCGTCCACCTCCCACGCGACGTCTCCCGGAAGTCCGTCCCTTGCAAAGTTCATCGCGCTGTCCACGTCGCCACCGCCGTGTGTCGTCTTCAAAATCCATAGGTAATGCTTGAAAGAATCAATCATGTGCGGCATGTGCAGCGCCGGGCCGTGAATGCCGTCCGAGCGCCACCCCGCCTTCATTCCCGCCAAATCTTCGCGCGTGAGCCCGCCGTTGTTCCACAGATGGGCCCAGAACTCGTCCCAGTTCCCGGTGTGTAAGAAGTGGAGGTACGCCTCGCAAATCTTCACGTCGTCCGGGGTCGTGTTCGAGTGCAGCTTTTGATGCCACTGCGAGAGGAACGGGTCCTCGATCCCGGGTCGATGTCCCTCCTTGATGCCGTGTTGACGCAAGATGTTCAAGATGCCCATGCGAATGTCGTCCCCGTTCCCACCGCCGCGCGGGAGAAACGCGAGAGACGCGCGCATTAATCCCCTGCTCACCGGATCCGCCGTCGTCGTCGCGGCGCGCGCGACGCGCCACGCCAGGCGTTCCTGTTTACTCGCCATGTCTTTCCCTTGATAATTATTCCCGGCGTACCAGTGCAACTGCCTGAGCGCGCTCAGTCGAAGCCACGCGAAGATCGCCGCCGCGCCCTCCGGTCCGCGCGCCAACGCGTCATCCAGACAATCATCCACGGCGCAGAAACGATTGAACAAATTCACATCCCCCCCCTCGAGATCACTCGCCCGTCGCAGCGCGACATCCAACGTCGATCCGTTCGCCGTCTCCCGTCCTCGAGCCCAGACGACGACGTCTCCGTCATCCGCGCGCGCCCACGTCTCGCCGTCCAACACCACGATCCCCACGATCGCCTCCACCCCCCCATCCACCGCATCCCCCGCGTCGACGTCCACGCGCATCGTCAGCGTTCCATCCATCCCGAACGCGCTCCGCGTCGCGACGCCATCACCGAAATCATATTCCTCCGCCGCATCCGTATCCGTCGAATCGTCGTCCCCCGCGCGCGGTCTCGGCGTCCATCCGTCCCGACCGCGTCGCGTCGTCGCCCAGTGAAACGCTCCACGCGCCGGCGCGTTCGCGTCGTCACGGAGCGTGAGCGTGGCCGTCGTTCGCGCGCGGGTGTCGACGCGAGAGGTCTCGACGGTGGCGATGAGAATGTGTCCCGTGGAGAGCGTGCGCTCGGTCGTCGTCGTCGTCACCGGCGGTGCGGACGGCGCGCGGGAGAGCCGCGCGCGGGCGCGGACGCGGACGCGGGAAAGGGCGCGGGGGTGGGGAACGGGGGCGACGCGCATGCCGCGCGCGCGCGAGTGGGGGTCGAAGGGTCGATCCTGGATGACTGGTGGATATGGTGGATACCACGGATGATGCGTGTATCGACTGGACGTTACAACTGCGTGGAGAGAAAACAAAAAGATCTCGAGCGATCTCCAGGACGCGGGGAGCGACGGTGACGTCGCTCTCGGTCCCGTCGATCGGGCGAGGCGAGGCGCGTTATTCCTTGTCGGTCGACTTGACCATGAGGGTCGTCGCGTTCGGTTTCGACGGCATGTCGAAATCGACGAAGGCGGACTCCTCGGGAAGTTGGATCGCGTCGTCGAAGCTCATCGACGCGCACTGCGACGCGTCGGCGCGTTGAAGGAGTTCCACGCCGCTCGAGAGCTTGAGGACGTACTTAGAGGGGGGGCTCGTCGAAGGATCCTCGAGCGTGATGCCGTCGGGAAGCGCGACGTCCGGGACTTGGTGGTATCCGTTGTCCCAATCGCACCGCGCGTTGCCCCACTGATCGTACTCGGGCGCCGTTCGATCGCCGCTTCCTTGGTTCAAGCAAACTTGCGGCAAGCCGTTAATCCATCCGCCCTCGTATTGCAGATTGAGATTCGTCCCCGCGTAATTGGTGCCGGACGGTGTCCGCGGGATCGCGCTCGCCGTCGTGGGCATTTGTCCCTGAAGCGCGAGGGGAGCTTGCATGAACTTTTTCTTCGTGGCGTCGTTCGGATCTTCGAGCCACGCCATGCCGTCCCACCAGCTCGAACGCCACTCGTAGTATTCGTCAAGCGCGCTCGGATGCTGGCAAACTGTTGAGCCGTCCGAACAGCCCAACTCGGCGACGTGATCGTCCGTAGCCTCGAAGAGGGTCATCCAAACGCTGTTTTGTTTGAAGAAGTCGTTCGTGACGTCGAGCACGACTTCGAGATTGCTGCCAGAGTCATCCGTCAGCTTGGCGGTATCTTTGTCGAAAGTGAACGTCTTGTACGTACTTCGAACGTCGCTGTACCCGTTCGGTTGAGCGTACATCATGGAACCTTGATAATCAGTCGTCGGATTGAGTGTCGCGAACGTCGACGCGTTCGCGCATTGTTCACTGCACGTGAGAACGAGGTTATTCGGAAGCGATCCTGGCGTGATGGTCTCCGCCTTGGCAACCTTGAAGTGCGTCAAGTTGAGCAAAATCGCCGAGCCTTGGCCGAAGATGCTTCCGTAGCACCCGAGCGGTTCGCTGTTTATGTCGTCCATGGTGAGATCCCGCGGAGTTGAGATCGTGTTGTCAGCAAGATCATTCGTTTCCCAAGAATATTGTTTCTTCGACGTAAGCATGATCTTGTCAGATGAAGAGTCATAGACAAACTTGATCTCCACCATCGCATTTTCGGTCGAATCCCAGAGCCAGCCGATGACGGGCGCGTCCTTGTAGTTGGACGCGGGCTGGATCGAGTTCGTCTTCTTGTACAAGACACCTCGAGATATTTTGAGTTTGAAGTTGACGTCCTTCGACGGATCGTTCCAGTCAACGATTTCGGTAACGCTCTCCCCGTCCATGAACGCCGCGCTCGCGGAGGCTTTTTCGGCATCTTCGAGCTTATTACCTTCGTCGTCGTATTCAGATACGTAGAGATTTCCCGGATACGACATAAACGCGTGATACGTGGCGTCATCGGTGCCGGTGGCTTTGAGATTCGCGTAACTTTGCAGTCGAACCTTTTTACCGGAATCATCGTACGCGACGTATTGTTCACCGAAGTAGGCTCTGTCGCTCATCTTGTCGCAATACGTAGTGTCGCGGAACTGCAATTTGGCGAAATTTGGCGAGGTCACCATTTTGCCAGAAAAGGAGTCTTCGCCCGTCGAGTCGAACGTGGCCTTTGTAATACCATTCTCAGTGATAGATTTCGCACGCATCACTCCTTCGTCAACTGGGGACGCCTCGTACCACGTGAGCGATCGCGAAGTGCAGTCGGCATCTCCTGCGCCAATTGCGCACTCTTGAATGAGCACGCCTTTCATCCCCGCACCGGAATCGATGTCACCATAACCAGGTATGGTGGCAGCGCCGTTCTTATACGTGAATGCCAACTTTTTTATGAACACCTTGCTCTCTTTCACGACGACGTCTTCGCGTTTCACGACGATTTGCGTATCGACAAAAGGCATGTAAGGATTATCAGACAGATGCACCCAGATGTTCGCCCTGAACTCGACGAGCGGATCGTTTGGATCATCGAGATCTGGTCCGGTTGCGTTCACGACCCAGCGGTAAGTGATCTGGCCCTTGATTCTGTTACCCTCGGAGTTTTCGCAGTGATACGGATCGAGTTCAGCGACGTACGCTCCGGTGTTCAAATTTTGCGTCCAGTTCGTCGAGCTGATGAAGCAAAGAATCATGTTCGCCGTGCCAAAGACTTCATCGGTGATGCTGTTGACGTACGTCGTCGCCTCCGGCTGCGTGTTGTAATCGGCGTCCGCGGCGAACGAAGACACGTTGATCGGCTGCTCCACAGCCGCGAGCACGCGCCCGTCGACTCGCGCCGCCGACGACGAAGTGACGATTCCCTGCGGCGGAAGCAACGATATCTTGGACGTGCTCACCGCCGCGGCGAATGCATTTTGCCGCGCCGTGCCCGTGAGCACGCCGGGCGCGGGCGGTGGCGTCGTCGTCGTCGGTGGCGTCGT